>NW_012236494.1:123237-194869 GCF_000787575.1 Acytostelium subglobosum LB1 | reverse complement strand
GTATGGGATGGAAGTTCGAACACATATACTTTTTTCAACAGTTAAAACTCATAGATAAATAGATCCCGCCAACAATACGACCATCAGATATACCTACCATAATCATTTAACATTATTATCATACTTTACACTTGTCTAAACATCATATTGGAAAAACAAATAAATATTAATAAACAATAATTAATTTTAATCAAAATTTCACAGTTGTTTGAATCACTTTGACAATGACCCAATAGACAAGTCATTAACAACTATGATACATTTAACATTAGTACAAATACATACAGACAGTGAATCATTTGATTAAACAATAACATTGAAGCTTATACAACAACATCATCCACTTCATGACATCCAGATTTACAACAACAGATAAAGGTCGATCTATCAACTCCTGACGTCATTCAACACCTCAACATAATACATCTTGTTGCTCCTCTTATCAACGCGAATCGATCAAGATATCAATCATCATCATTGAACAACATCACACCAGACATCATGAGTGTCTTTCCAATGCGTCTCAACACAACGATGATGCACCAACAATGTTCAACACATACGTTTGATACACCAACAGATTCAGTACATCTACAGGAATCGATCTATATATAATATGTGACTGTTGAACCTATTCTTACAAAGTACATTCATTTCCCATTACACGCCAAGAGTCGCGCTCCAACTGCCACCAACATCTCGATAACACCTACAATTGACATACCAACAGACTTAACACATCAAGGTGAATCGATATATATTGTGTATCACTGCTGAACCTATTCTTTAGCAACACATTCAACAACAGCCAGGATACACTCACATTTTGGCATCAACTACGATCGTCGCACTCCACTGATCACCAACGTCGTCCAAAAAACACCTATGACACATCATCAGACTCGACCCATCAAGAAGAAGCGATACATACTATATTCATCGTCGTTGGAGTAATCTACATCAACTTTGGTCATCAACATCCAACTACACAGGTAACAACCAAAACCTTGTGTGCAGATCGTCGCACTTCTACTTCTAACAATAACYAATATCAATCAAGATTATAGTATAGTAATACTCAACACATCAAGATGAAGCGATCAATATATTATACATCACTGTTGAAGTGATTCATAGGAATTAYAGTCTTGGACAGCCATGCAACGACGACCATTTCAGCTCACTTGGATCGTCGCACACCAACCAAGGACCAACATCATCCAACAACTCCTATGATACTCCAACAGACTCGACTCATCAAGATGAAGCGATATATACCACATTCATTGCTGTTCACCGTAATCTATATCAACGTGTATCATCATCCCTCCTCAACACCCAATTGCCACCTCCACCAACAACATCTTGACTGGTGCGCCTGCTGACCCGACTGAAGATGCTTGACGAGATACTACATTATATGACAAGCTTCCACGGACGGGAGAAGTGACAAGACACACCATCAGTGACCATTCAGATTTGCGAGCACAACCTAGCCCGACAAGGACCTCTATTACATCATCAGCACTCCAGCCAACCCATTTGGCTGACACCAAACACATATAGTCTTAAGAACCCCCTCTAGTGAGTATTGAGTAGCATCTATGACCAAGGTATCATACCTTTCACTCTTAACACACTCATACTGACCCAACCTTCCACTTCATCTGTAGCGAATGGTCATGTTTTCACAACACCGATACCAAGGCAGTCCAGGAAGATAATGTGACCAGTACCAGAGCCATTCAACAAAGTCATAGGCACATAGCACTGCTCAAGAGAAAGTCTCTGGCTATGTCTCTATGGTGAGCTGCTGTGGGGCTCATTGGCCAGAATCAGCGTCAAGGCCTGCGAGCAGGGTGACGACATGGACGATTGACCTCAACAACAACACAAGGATGCCTTGGTCAAGGACTCTGAGAGTATGAGAGAATGTGGCATCAAGGACTACAAGAAGAATCTCTCTCGCACGAAGACTTGAACAGGTGCTTCAAGACCTTGAAGAAGTTGAAGATCGACAACTCAAGCATGCAGCGAGCTGTGGAAGAAGCACGAGCAGCCCACCAACTACCTCTCACAGGATACCGCAATGAACCCTCTACTCAAAGAGCTGGTGGGCATTGATCAACAGGTATATCAAGATCAAGGACAAGTAGGACGCCCAAGGAGAGCACAGCCCAATGACAAGAGGTGGTGACCGATGCCAACATCTTATACTAATAATAAACAAGTTTAATTAGATTCTGCTCATACCACCTCCTCAGGTAACTCTTGCTCACCTCCACTGTGGCAGAGAGCCCGTGGCAGTGGTCGTGATGGTGGTCGTTGCCGATGTTGTCTGAGTGATTGTCGATCCTGCACAGGTTAATAGGCGTAATAGAGGTTACGTCCAGTAGGGATGTTGTTGGGGACAGTTATTAAAGTGACGTTCAAAGTCTCCATGTCCAGATTGTGGATGACCAGCTCGGTGGTGCTCGGTTGATCGAGTACGACGATGAAGTTGTTCTCAGTGTCATGGACAAATGGTGAGTAGGTGTAACTGTGTACGAATGGACTAGTGTAGGCTGGAATATATCGATCTGGTATGGATATAAGCTTAGTCATCTGTCCAAACTCTAAGTTGATGGATGAGACAAAGATCTCGCCCATTGTGCCATTGGGGTACTTTGCAAGGAACAAGTTCGATCCATGGCCATATAACTGCAACATGTCCGTTTTTAGGACTTCCTCACCGATATCGATTGTGTAGTGAGTTTGATCAAATGTCTGCAGCTGGAGTGCCACTATCGTCAGTTGGCTGGTTTGGCCAGGAGCCACAAAGGCCAAGTAGTATATTTGGGAGGCTACATCGAGTGCCCCTGATGGGAAGTTGTCAATCTGATAGTTCATCTCGAAGGATGAACTTGTGGAGATGCCGTGATTGGACAAGTTAGTCTATGTCGTCTCAATGTGGGTTTATGATAATGTGAGTGCAATTTCATACGCCAATGTAGAGTTCAGATCATAAGCCAGTAGAGTCAACATATTGATTCCATCTGGGAAGCAGTAGGGAAAGTAGAGCATCGAGTTGGTGCTGTCGTACTGGAAGGCGTAGGGAATCCACCTAAGCTCGTGCAAAGTTGTCGTTGGGAGACTCTGGACTTTGCATTGATTGATCTAGGTGTTGGAACCAGGGTCCTGTTAGAGTCGATGCTCGATGTCCATTGATTATGGGTATCCATTCATTACCGACGATGCATTGTAGGTTGTTCTGCAGAGATTCAAATATAGTTGCGTTGACAACATCTCAAATTGGTCTCCACTCCTGCTCAAATATATGTAGTTCTCGTAGTCGTAACACTGCTGGGGAACCAATTCTTTGGTCTTGACAGCACCTGTCTCCAAGTCCAAAGATATGTGAACTACGTCAAAAGAAGGAAATATGGACCACATCTCCAGGATGGATGGTGTAGACTGTAGAACAGACAGTCAGTCTTTCATGAATGTATGTCTAGAGTAGTCTTTGATTCGTACAGACCAGGCAATGGTAAACAGACATGTCAACAAAAAAATGTTTGTTATTGAACTCATCTATTTAAGTAAGTAGTAAAGAAAAAAGAATAATAAAATTAAACAAACATTGATAGATTGGTTTGTAATAAATGAGCAACTTTTGTCAAAACTAAACAATAAATATAAATAAATCCTTTTTGAAATCTATCCCTCATCTAAACAACACCTTTCTAAAGAGTGTCCTAGGACAAAATTAATGTTTTTGTGATAACACAAAAAGGTAAAGAACAATTCTTACTAAATATGTATGTATTAAGTAACCAAATCTCTTCCCTTGTGACTCTCTGGCTCTTGTTTGGGTTGACACTTATGGTTCATGTATGTTGATCAGCGATGTTAAAAACGAACGAGTAGACTGTCAACTTACTGGATGAATGTTTCATCGCAGACACAACCAACAGTAGTTACATGGGTTGACTCTGTTTGCAGCTCACTCACAATGATGAACTTGTCGACAGGTGATGTGACGCAGAAACAGATGTCCTGCACCACAAATGTACTGTCATTTCTCAACAAAACTGGAGATGAGTATTTAGTCTTTGGTATAAACTCTGTCAACAATAGCAATTATCTCATCCAACCCTACATCAAATTGGTGAATGAAAATGCAGGTATTAAAGCGCCAATAGGACAGGAAGCATGAATCTAACTATTGAGCTCTGACAGACTGGTATAATGACAGACGTTTCATCTGGCATCTGCACAAAACTCTTCTTCAATCCAACTAGATTCATCGCAGGTTACGACGCTGTCAACAATATTGTCTACGCGCCAGTATCGCCTGGAGTGACTGGCACTTCAGATCTCCTCATTGAGGACTTTGGAAAGTCGATTGAGTAAGTACATTCTGAGACCTGGCACAATGCGGATTACTTACACATCCACCAGGCGCTATGTTACATTTGGCAATCTCATGACAGGCGTGGCTTATGGCGCCTACGATAAGCACTCTCAGACCTACTACATGGTTATCAACTCGGACTACGAAATGCCTGGCTTCACACTTGCCAAGTACTCCATTGTTCACAATAACTTCACACTCCATAATCTCACATTCGACTTCCCTCTTCCATCAGTCAAGGAAGTGTTTGTGTACAATTCCATTGTGTACGTTGGCGTCCATTCGGTTGCCGATAGCTACTATGGCCCTATTTCATTTGGCGTGGCCAACCTCGACACCAATGAGGTCAAAGTGATCTTCCATATTGACAATGCCTTCACCTATCAGGGCAACATGTGCACGTTCACTCTCGATCACCAATCTGGATACCTCCTAGTACTGACAACCTTCCAAGTACAAGGGGAATTCACTGAATACTTCATCAACCTCGAGACCTACGAGGTAACAACACATGTAGTCTCCTGGCCGGCGGACAAATACACTCCCTGGATGTGCTTTGCTTCGTAGGTCATTGGTTGCAACAGTGTGGAGAGCCAACAAGTCCTCTATCAGTGAACAGTGATCAGCCATCAAGGAGAACTGTCACATATCATACTTCCGCAATCATGTGTCCAGGAAGGCGAAGAACAGTTCTCGATGATCACTTGGAGGAGCTGGAGTATCAATATTGGTCTATATAATGATCGATCTTGGATCACCACATGACGATAAGAGTTATCGGTCACCAGCATCTTGGATGGAATATATGGAGGTAGCCAGAACCACTCATGCTTCACCCGATACCATCACGACTTATATATATACACCATATCATCGTGCACTTGCTCTCTCGTGTCGCATATCAATGAACGACCAAACCAAGACCAGATATTTATTTATTTACATAACATAGTATCAAGCGATAGTTCCAAGGATTTTCTACAATAAACAGGATAAGCTTGTCAGTATTTTCCAGTCCAGCCAACAATAGAATACATTATATTTACCTTTTGAATACCCAGAATGTAAGGTGTCTTGATATTGTGAATGTGGGGAACTATAGCACTCGCCAATCTTGCAAATTGATCTGGAGAGGCTACATCCAGACAGGTCTTGATTACGTAGTTGGCATACTTGTCCTGGAGGACGTTAGGCAAATCCCTCTCGAGCTCGGATATAACTTGCTCTACAACTGATGGGTCGGATTGGAGCAACCATTTCTCAATTACATTAGAGCTAAACTTCTGTACTGAGAGTCCAACAATGTGGCCGTTGAGTCTCTTGAGCAGTTGTGAAGAATAAGACTTGTTGTTGGATAAAAGGTGCTGAACGACATAGTTGCCAAATGGGTCTTGGACAAGGTGAAGCGAGTGGCCAAGGATTGAGTCAATCAGTGTATCTTGTTGCTGTTGGTTAGCATGCTCGAGACAACGATTGACGACTGTGCAACCATATTTGTTTGTGCTGATTGCAACCATATTTTCAATGACACCATCACAAATGAATTGATTGATCTCTGGTGTGAACTGCTTGAGGAATGACTGGATGAGATAGTTTCCATTGGCATTGTTTGAAAGGACCACCACCTTGTAACGCATTGATTCGGTGACCACCTTGATGAGATTGAGCGGAGTGGATTGAATCACTTTTTGAACGCCATGTATGCCGTATCTATGACAAGCATATCGCTCAACATCTAGAGCGATACACTCAATGATGAGTCTCTTCTGATCGTCGTCACAGTGTTTCATCAGTTGGGGGATGAGATATTGACCGTAGGGATCCACCATGACCTCTGACAAGTGGTCGTAGATCTCGTTGAAAATGAATGAGACGTACTCTGGAGTTGGGTTCTCCTCGAGCTTCTTCTGAAGGAATCGGCATCCGGCCTGGTACTTGGTGAGGCTGTACACCTGGCCAGCAAGACCATCGAGAGGCACCTCTTTTAAGCTCAGAGCAGAGGAATCCGAAGCAGAGATTGAAGTCATAGAGAACGACTTTGTCATTGACTTCCTTGGGGCACTAAGGTCATAGTTTGATGAGCTCTTCCTGAGTGATTGCTCCTCAACGCCACCACCAAGAGAAGAGGTGCCTCCACTGCTGACACTATTTCCGAAGCCAAAGATATTGTTTGCAGACACATTAGATGACCATGCCTTTGCATTCGATTTTGATTTGTTGCCAAACTCTTTCAATGAGTCATTTGATATGAACTCGCTGATGTTTGACTTGGGAATTGTGGACATTGATGGTGATTTCTTGATCATTCCATTGTTTGAAGTTGTTTGTGTATCAATGGAGGATGAAGAAGTATTGGGTGAAATTGTTGGAGTTCCAATGGTTGGTGTGGTTGTGGTGGGCGTTGTAGAGGCTGACGCGTAGCTCAGATTGAGGCTACTTTGTGATAATTGCTTTCTTGGTGATCTGAATGCTGCTTGTTGTTGTTGTTGTTGTGGTAGTTGTTGGGACAGTGGAACAACTGGGATTGGAGTGAGAACTGTATCAATCTTCCTTGGAGAGGAAGATCGGATTGGTGGCAATTGGCCACTGATTGTGGATACGATTGGCGAAGAGACTTGGAAATAGGATGATGCCGTGGTTGGCCAACGATCAAAGCTGTTTGACAGTGATGAGAGATTGGTCTCTCCTAAGGCAACATCTGAGCAAGAGGTGGAGGGTGGGTTGTTAATAATTGAACCGTTGTAGAATCAAAACTATTTGTTGTTGAACAACAACTTACCAACTAAGAAAATCCTCCCACTTTGGCTCTCTGTTAGAATGTTCTTCATTGATTGGATTACAGAATCATCGTTGGAGCTCATTATCAAATCCCTCAACTTGTAGATTATGTTGGTCAGTTCAGAATGTTGTTGGGATGGTTGTTGAAGTTGATCAGATGACGACCGACCAATCTCCCTAATGTAATCTAAATAGTTATTGATTGGTATAAATGTTAATAAAAGGAATCCAAAAAACCGGAGGAAATATTTGCAGAGTATTCCAGGGAGATCATTATGAACTACCTACCTGGAGAGTAAACATATTTCTTCTTTTTTGCCTCGCAGAAAGGAGGTGAACCATTCTCACTGCTGTTGCTCGACTCGATTCCTTGCAGTCCCTCAGAGTTGAGTACCTCTGCCATACTTCTAGAGAAGAATATGTTGTCCAATGTGGTAAAAGCATTGTTTGATGATGATGATGATGAGGTTAGGTTATAGATCATGATTTGTAGTAGTACGTGATGTGTTTATGTTGGTGATTAAAATGTTTGACTGTGGTAATTAATAAATTGGGTAATGGCAAAGTAACTTTAGCAATTGTTTTAGTAGTAGTAGTATTATTTAGTAGTAGTATTATTTTAGTAGTAGTATAATATATTAGAAGGTAGTTGTAGAAGTAGTAGTCTTGGCACTTCAAAGTGATGTCAATCCAAGTAGTACCCGACAACCAAGTCTGTGAATTGTTCTTGTAGTTGGCAACAAAGAGAGAAATTACATACTTTGATGGTGTTTGTGGATGTGTGTGTTTGTGTATACTTTATGTATTTATTTGTGTGTGTGTGAATGTGTGTTTGTGTGTATTTATTAATGTATGTATGAATGTGGGTAATGATTGTTTGTCTGGATTGTTTGATCAAATATCTTTTTGAAATTATATTGTCAAAATTTGATGTCTCCTAATAATAGACTTGGTCGACACACAATCGAGATCATATGACCCTACCCTTACATAAACATATTGAATTTTAATTAGTTCCAGATCTTTCTTAATATGAACTTCATATATTATAATTTCAGATAGATAATTATGAATCAATCCTCAAACTTTGTATTATTACTTACTAGATAATTTCTTTGAACCAATTAATTTTGAACTTCAAACAATAGGATTGACGAATTTTCTTTCACAAGCAAAAGTTGCTCATATTATAAATGTATTTTCATTAAATTGAACAACAACAACTATCAACAACATGGATAAACAAGATATAGAGGAAGAGGAAGGAGCAATAGTGAATGAGTTCTCAACGACAACACATAGCACTGCCATTGATAATGTTCCACCAAATGACGATCATAGCACCTCTGAAAGAGTTGGTGACGACAGGAGGAGTAATGACTCTGATAACTCGTTGGAAAGAAGAAATGATAGAGACAATGGACGACATAGAAGGAATCATAGAGACAACTCTGACTATAGAAGAGGAAGGAGATATGAGAGTGATGAATCAGACAATAGTGATCAAGAACAGCTTCGACACAACAATCACCGACGTCGAGGAGACGACAAAAGAGAGAGGACACACCACTCGGCCAGAGATCAAAGACAACGAGAGGAAAGAGATCAGAGAGTTGAGGAGAAGGTCAAAGAGGCTCAAACAAAGGAGCGATCTACGGGTGTCTACATACCTCCATTCAAGTTGGCGATGATGCAAAAGCAGATCAGTGACAAGTCATCAGCAGAATATCAAAGGATGGAGTGGGATGCGCTGAAGAAGTCAATCAATGGTCTTACCAACAAGGTCAGCACATCCAACATTAAGAACATCGCAGTGGAGATGTTTGGCGAGAACATCATCCGTGGCAAGGGCCTCTGGGCCAGAGCACTGATGCGAGCTCAACAGATCTCTCCAAAGTTCACCAATGTCTATGCAGCTCTGGTGGCCATCATCAACACCAAGATACCAGACAATGGTGAGCTCCTTGTCAAACGTTTGGTGGAGCAGTTTAAGAAGGCCTTCAGAAGAAATGACAAGCCAACCTGTCTGACATCCTCTCGCTTCATTGCTCATCTAACCAATCAACAAGTGGTCGGTATTGTTGTGTCCCTGGAGATCATAACACTCCTACTTGATAAGCCCACAGATGACTCTGTCGAGGTCGCCGTCGACTTTATCAAGGAATGTGGCCAGATCTTGCAAGAGATCTCACAGCAGGGCTTCATGAGCACCAATGACCGTCTGAGGGCTATCCTTCACGAGGGAGAGATAGATAAGCGAGTACAATACATGATAGAGGATCTATTCAAGGTGATCAGGAATGGTTTCAAGGAGTACCCTGCCATTGTACCAGAGTTGGACGTGGTCGAGATTGAGGACCAGATCACACATGAGCACTTGACACTCGATGAGACCTACAACACAGAAGAAGAGACCAACTTCTTCAAAGAGGACCCAGACTTTTTGGTTCACCAGGAGGAGTTCCAAGAGGTCAAGAGGAAAATATTGGGCGACGATAGTAGCGACGAAGGTGACGACGAAGAGCAAAGAGGATGTCGATGACGATGACGAGGACAGTGACGACGATGATGACGGACGACGACCACCACCCACTGCTGGCACCGAGATCAAGACCACTACCGAGATCCATGATCAGACAGACACCAACCTGTTGAACTTGATGAAGACAGTCTACCTCGTCATTATGTCCTCCAAAGACTTTGAAGAATGCGCACACAAGATACTCAAGATGAAGATTGGTCAGGGTCAAGAGATCGAGATATGCAACATGATCATCAAGTGTTGTAGCCAAGAACGTACCTACCTTAACTTCTATGGCAATCTTGCGCAACGATTCTGTATGATCAATCGTGTATACAGGGAGGACTTTGAACAATGCTTCATTGAGCAATATGCCACCATTCATCGAATCGAGACCAACAAGTTCAGGAACATTGGCAAGCTATTCGCACACCTACTCTTCTCGGATGCAATGTCCTGGTCCATTCTGCAACACGTGCACATCAACGAGGAGGACACCAACAGTGCAAGTAGAATCTTCATCAAGACCATCTTCCAGGAGATGAATGAGTATCTTGGCATTCAAAAGCTGAACGAACGTTTGCAAGACCCATCGATGCAGGAGTACTTTGGCGGCATTTTCCCCAAGGACAATCCCAAGAACACTAGATATGCCATCAACTTCTTTACCTCGATCTCACTTGGAGCTCTTACACATGATCTGCGAGAGTTCCTCAAGAACTCTCAAAAGATGATCATGTCTACACAACAACAACAACAAAAGAAGTCAAATGATTCAAGCAGTAGTAGTAGCAGTAGTAGCGATAGTAGCAGTGACAGTAGCAGTGACAGTGATTCAAGTAGTAGTGACAGTAGCAGTGACAGCGATAGCCGTAGTCGCAAGAGAAGGAGAAGATGATCAATAAAGTCGGTTAAGGGTTATGGCGCCAAGATACGTGTATCTTTTTGTGGGGATGTGTTGTTGCCCAAAAAAAACAAACAAATCTAATTTTGATCAAAAATCTGGTTGTCTTCCATCAAACAAGTACTTACTTTGGTCAGCCATTAAAACATACTTACATACATACATAGATAAATACACACATACATACCATCAAGAATGAGGTAAGTAGATTGATTATAAAACAAACAATTGTTTGTTAACACTTTGACTAACTATTATTCCATTGTCATCGATGCAGTGAAACGTCGTTGATCGGTATTACAGCGGTGTTGTTCCAGCGAGATCAATACCTCAAGTGGCAAAACATAGACGATGCTATTTGTCGATTGGAGATTCTACACAATCAAGTCGATACGAAATATCGTTTGGTTGCCATTGCAAATGATAACAGGGTATCTATCTATCTATCTATCTATCTATCATTGTAATAGACGAGAATAATCATTTCTAACACTCAAGTAAACTATCAACCATAATAACAGTGTATATTTAATAAATGGGTCAGGACAAACAGCAGCATAATCAAATGTAGTGATCTATTCTTGGAGATCAAGCAAACTGCATCACATGACTCAAAGACCGATAGCATAGGAGTTAACTTTGCCTACAAGGAGGAGGTGGAGAAATTCTATGACTGTTACATCCAATGTGTAAAGAGTCTTCAATCAAGACGATCATCTCTACCAACTTCCACATCAATCACCGAGCGTATGTTTCTTCACTGATCATAATTATCATCCAACCTCCTCATAATTAATCACCATCATCATTATCATCATCAATTTCATACAGAACTCTCCAATGTATCTATAAGCATTTCATCTCAAACCGACCCAGAGTTCATCTCATCCGATCACCCAACGTCAACAAATGACGGCGAAAACATTGGTTTCATCTCTGAATACTTGGACAACAGCAGCAGAAGGTCGATAGATCCCAATAGCTCAACACCTCAGACATCATCATCATCATCGTCACCATCGTTGGCACCTGTGAACAAACCAAAGTCAGCCTCATTCTCCTTTCCCTCCAGCTCTACCCCACCTACTGTACCCCTACAGGACCTTTTCAATCCTCCCAAGATGATGCTGACCACTACCAAAACGACAACTACAACAATAACACGCAACAAACAACCAGACCAACAGAGCACTGTAGTGATCCCAAAGACGGCGTCTGGTAGAAGATCGATTCGTGCTCGCTCCTCTTCCTCTGACCAACGACGCACTTTGACCAAGAAGGAAGGTCTTGCCATCTCATTGCAGAATGTCGAAGGTTTGCAAAACATTGGCGAGGTTCTGGAGGAGGAGACTCTGAACATTATAGACCTTGTAAATGAACAGGTGGTCAACTCAACCTCCACAAGTAAGTAATGTTGCTTAGTAGTAGTAGTAATATTAGAGGACATAATAATACTTATCACACAATCAATCAATCAATCAATCAAACAGGTGTATTATTAAATCAAACAATCAACAAGATATATGAGCACATTCAGATATTGTTCATTTTGACAGCCGAGTCAGCAGCATCCCATCATGGATCCAAACTGATACAGAATGTCACTGAGCTCATTCAAAAGGGTCCACCATCGATGGAAAGCATTGCTCAGTTCATTGGTCCTAATTGGTATAATCTTGACGATGTCAATACCGCTGGCAACGGATTCACCAGTCTGCTCTACCTCAAGAAGAGTCTCGTCCCAACAATTGCCCATCTATCAAACTCAGTTCGTGTGCTCGGTCTACAGGCCAGTCTGGAAGCGGACTGGATGTCAAGAAACCGTTCTACTGATCCGGAGGCAGTTGTGGTGCAGTTGGCCTGTCTATCGAAGGAGTTGTTGCTGGCGATTGCGCGACTCCAAATGGCTACACAGTCATTTTGCTCGGTGTGCAACACTCTGGTTACCCAGGGCAACAACAATCGAGAGGAGATCACCAACAACAACAGGAGTCGGAGTCACAGTACAGCAGATCTTATCAACCTTTGGGAGGAGATGAAGATACTACATCAACAAGAGATGCCTGCTCTCCCAGTGGATGGATTGCCAATGAAGGCATCACTCAATCAGTTGGTCGTAATGTTGACCAACGAGAACAGCTATGGTAAGTAACTGATGTTATCATAGAATTGGTGGTAGTGATAGGCAATAGATAACTAACTACTGTTTTCTAGATTCCAAGTTCCTCAAGACATTCATCACAACCTATCAATCATTTGCTCAGCCCAAGGTATTGTTCACAAAACTGTTGGAAAGATACGCAGTGCCAGAATGGTACACCACCAATGTCTCAAAGATATCGATGATTAGACAGAGAGTGATGGTAGTGCTCAAGTATTGGATCGTCAATCAATCATCTGATTTCGACCAGGATCTCGTCAATCAGATATATAATTTCATTGACAACACTATTCCCATCGATGGATATGCCGAGTTGTCAAAGGTTCTCAAAGACATTCTCAACAAATTGGTAAGTTTGTTTGTTTGTAAACACAATAGTGTCGTCAGCATTATCTAACATACTTTGTAACACATCAGATAGAGGACCGTGAGGTGAAACTGGAACTACTATTCCAGATGCCACCAAGGATCCAATTCACAGAGGATTGTGTCCTATCACCATTGGAGCTTTTCTTGGAGTGGAGTTCAGTTTCGATTGCTCAGCAGCTAACACTTATCGACTATGCCATCTTCAAGGATGTTGAGGCCAGGGAACTCCTCAATCAAAACTTCAACAAACCAAAGATGAAGTATCGATCACCAAACGTCATGAGAATGATCTACAGATCTACACAGGTATGTATAGGCCATCCCTCTGGAAGGAATGCCATCTATTGACGTTAATGATCGGTCCGTCCACTCACAAACATCAATAGGTATCATTCTGGGTGGCAAGACTGATACTGTTGGAGGGCAAGAAGGAAAAGAGACTCAAGGTCTTTGAAAAGATTATCGATATTGCAAAGGCACTGTTGAAGATCAACAACTTCAACACTTTGATGAGTCTGGTGGCAGGACTGAGTCTTACGCCAATACATCGACTAAAGAAGACAAAGAAGAAATTGTCATCATCAGCTACACAGGTAGGTACACAACAACCTTTATTCTTTCTCAACAAGCATTACTAACTGACACACAACACCATACATTTCCAAGACCTTGGCAGAGTGTGAGCGTGTATTCTCCTCAAAGAAATCATTCAAGACTTACAGAGATATCTTGGCCACTGTCTCTTCTCCTTGTATACCATATGTGTAGGTGCTGCATTCAATAGCATGGTCCCCATTTAACATCTCATTATGACTAACATTAATCAACTATATATTATTGTCGTTGTATACCAACCAATAGTGGAATAATATTGACAGACTTGACATTTATTGAAGAAGGCAACCCAGATATCTTACAACCAGACGCAGGCACCCAACAAGTGTCCCCTCTCATCAACTTCAAGAAACGCGACCTATTCTGCCATGCTTGGAATAACATTGCTCGATTCCAAGAGACACAGTTCCCATTCCAAGCAGAAGAACCCATCAACACATTCCTGTTGCACTTCCCCACGTTGGAAGAGAAAGAACTGTATGATCTATCTGTACTCCTAGAACCAAAGTAAAGTCCAATGATGGTTTGTTGTTATTGTGGTATCTGCTAACAAAGACGACAGACATGTTGATCAAGATGGGATGACCCTATTACTTTAATGATAAATCTTTCGATCATCTTGGAGGGGATAGGAGTATCGGTTCATCGGATAGTGATGATGATTCTGAACAACAGTCCATTGGTTGACCTGATAGGAGCTCAGCCCAAAGTGCGGTATCCTGCTGGTAATCCTTTTCAGCCAATGCCAAAAGCTCAATAGCTTCGAGAGCGGTGGGCCTTTCCTCTGGAGATGCATCCCAACACTTGGAAATCATTGTCTTGATACTGTTGGGACAAACAGTGGGAATGGTTGGACGAAGATTGTTGTTGCAAGCGTAGAGCATGATTTGGAACTCGTTCATCTTCTTGTACTCTCCATAGGGATGTAGGTATCTTCCGTTGAACATTGTGAATATCAGCTCCCAAAATACAATAGCAAGTGAGTAGATGTCACTCTTGTCCTTGTACTCTCGGCCTTGGAACACCTCTGGGGCACAGTAGGCACTGGTTCCTCTGGTCTTGTTGAGTGTGATAATGTTGGACTTGGTGTTGAAACGGCTCAGTCCAAAGTCGGCAACCTTTATACGAGAGTCACGAGTCACCAGGAAATTGAGACTCTTGACATCACGATGAAGGATCTGCGGCTCAGATTGGTGCAGTGTAGAGATGCCATTCAAAAGTTGACCGGCAAAGGAGAAGAATCTCTCCCATGTCATCTTCTCATTGTGCAACACCTGGTACAGACTGCCTTGTTGGCAGTACTCCATGACCAGACAGATCCTTGGCTCCAGAACCACTCCATACAGACCAACAATTAAGTTGGAATGCAACGATGCCAAGACATGGAACTCTTTCAGGAACTCCTCACGGCTGTTTGCTTCGTCAGCAGACTTGAGCACCTTGATGGCGACCTCTCTACCCCTGTACAGGCCCTTGTAAACCTTTCCAGAGATTCCTGTACCAATCTTGTCGGTGTACTCCAACTCATGCTGCGAAATGACCCATTTGCCGTTCTTGATATCCATGTTCTCCAGCTCCTTGAGGAGGTTCATCGCACCAGCTGTGATGTGTGGTGTCTTTCCAACGAGGATCTTCTTGTGCTTGAGAGAGAAGAGTAGACGCTTCTGATCAGGGTCCACACAGCCTATTCTTGTGATCATCTCGTCATCCATTCTGGAAAGAGTGCCCTCTTGTGATATCTCCTCAAGTACCAATGCCATCTTGAATTGTGTCAGTCCGGATACTGTGAGAGTATTGATGATAACTATTTGATATTGTGTGTTAGAATATATATCAACTTTGTGACACAATTATACAACATACATTCGAGTCTGATCAAAAGATCAATGATCTCTGTACAGTTGCTCTCCTCCTCTGCCAGCATCAGTGGAGACTTCTTTTGTTTGGTGCTGACAAGTGTTGGATCGGCACCAGCAGTGATAAGTGTCTTTAAGACATCGAGACGACCCAGTCTCACAGCATAGTGCAATGCTGACTCTCCGGCGTGGTTGACTATGTTGATGTTGGCATTGTTCTTGAGAAGCACATACACCATTAGCATACGGACACCATGATTAAAGATGGCCTTGTGAAGTGGAGTCTCGCCATTGTTGTTTTGCTCATTGACGTTGGCACCCTTCTCTATGAACATCTGGACGATCTTTTGGCACTCTGGCGAGCGATACTTCTGGCAGAAGTAGTGCAGTGGTGTGTTGCCATCGACATTCTTAACATGCACATTGGTTGTGGGATGCTTCAGAATTTGAATCGTTATGTTGTCAGAGATATCACTTGACACTGCCACATGTAAAGGTGTGTATCCTTCCCTAAATATAGTTGTTGGTCTTGTTAGAACTGGGGAGAGCCAGGAGAATCTAGACATATGTCTGTTACTTACTTGTCTGCGTGGTTAATGTCATCGACTTTGTTCTGGGTGTAGTGCTCAAGAAGGATATTGAGCATCTCCAAGTCGTTCTGTTTGATGATGGTGATCACGGGATGATCCCTATTGGTGTTGGGTATCTTGGATCCCAAAATGACAGTTCCATCCACACTCTTGGATCGTTTGCTAGTCTTTCCAGAGGAAGATCTGGTGCGTCTCTGACTCAACACTTGTCTGAGTCCAACAATGTTCTTCTGAGCAATGCTCTGCGACATCAAATGTTGCTCTTGGTTGAGCATCAGAGCCTCAATCACCTCGAATGCCTCATCACGATGAATGAACAAACAGAATTGATACTATACATTAGAGAGAGAGAGAGGTGTTAGTTATATATAAATAGTTGATGAAATCAAGTATTCTACTTACATCACGTTCCTGAGTCTTGATTAGTATACCATTCGGTGCTAGTCCTGACCTCTTCTCAATGCCAGTAATACTGGAGATTGGTACGACCTTTTGTCTCTGTTTGGACTTGTCAAAGACGATGTTGTCATAGAAGCATATGAAGTTCTCAGTTAGATATAGTCGTCCATGCTTTAGAACTGACCCCAGGTAAGCGCAGCCATAGTCTAAAATAAAAAGAAAGAAACAGATATCAGTTGTTAGTGGTTGTTTCCATCATGCTTAACAAGACAACAGGTTAACCTACGTGATATCAAGTTCTCATCAGTGGACACCAATGATTTGAACGATTGTTGGAAGTCTCGCAGAGCCGAGTCCACACTGCTCCTACGCAGCTTCTTCTCGGTTGTTGGTTGAGGGCCTTGTGTGTTCATCAGGGCCTGCATAAGGTTCTGACCACTTCCATTGGAGGAGAGGAATATTGAATTCTCCCTTCCCCTAGAGTGCTCTCTTGATGGAGGTGGAGAGGGCGATGAGATTGGCGGAGGACTCATACATTCTCGTGGGGTATTGCTGCCACCAGTCAATGAGGATGTGTTGTTGTTGTTAAAGGAGATACTGCTGCTACTGGTGTTCAATGCCGATACGCTATTCTTCCTGCTGCTGCTGGTTGTCGGACCAACAGCTCCAACCGTGTCAGTGTACTCATCAAGATGAATCTTGTGTAGGTAGTGGTCCAGGGACACCATTGTAGTGGACTTGGCCACATTCTTGAAGGATGCACAATTATGACCAATCCTCTGAGCGCATAGCTTGTGATAGCAGCTACCACAGTCCAGACAGATCAAGCCCTGCTTGCCAATGACCACCCACATGTACTGCTCGCAGAGTCGACATCTGGTCGGCTGGGTGAAGAACTTGTTTTTGAAGCTGTGCGCCTTGAGTATTGGGGAAAGCGAAGAGAATGGCGGTGAATTGATGGGAGAGGTGAATCCCTCTGATCCAGAGGGTGGACTACCAACAAAGGTTGAGGTGGTACTGGTGGTTGTGGAGCTCGACGCCAGCGCTGGAATGTAGGTCTGGCTTATACTGTTGGCCAGGATTGATTCACTTCCCATTGACGTAGGCAGTCCAATCGTGGATGATGACAGAGGCGAGGTCAAAAACGTAGTCGATTGGTTCGTTGGCAAAGGGGCAAGTGGTGGCAAACTGGACGAGACCATAACACCATGGTGATTGTGATGCGATACCTTGCTGCTCTCCAGTTTGAAATCAGAGTTTGAGACTGATTTGTAACGCTTTCCCTTGCTCTGTTGTTGTTGTTGATGATGGTTGGCACCTCCACTAATGCTGCCACTGCTTACACTGCTACTTATACTGTTTCTACTATGGCCACTGCTGCTACTACTGCTGTTGTAGTTGTTGTTGTTGATGATATTTATGCTGGTGGTTGCTGCAGTGTTGGCATATTGATGATTTCTATCGATCGATGGTGATGGCATATACAGGTTTGGAGTGCTCTTGAAGTATTGGTGATGACTATTTACATGATGTAGGCTGTGTGGATGCGTAGAAACAAGACCACCACCAGAGGTGGTGGGGAGTGAAGATGTTGAAGTGCTACTGGGTAGTAGGAGGACGGTGCTGGAGGAGGATTCTTTCAACAAAGATGATGACGTGTCCAGTTCAAAGTCACACTCTGATGCATTATTGTTGAGAGTTGATCCTTCAGTGGTAGTAGTTGAGCTGCTACCAATAGTTGTTTGAAAGACGCCTTGTTGTTGATCCTGTTGTTGTTGTTTTTCGTCTCCTTCATTGTTGCCAGTGGAAACAACCAATGGCTCTACTCGTTGTTGGTTTGTTGAAGAGGGGGACACTACAACAGGGATAACATGATATTGGCCATCCTCTCGAATCTTGATGTTCTGAATCATAGGGATCATGATGTTGGAGCCACCCTTGGCAAGTGTGTTTCCACCAGCAAGTACTTGGTTTGGATTGTGAACATAGCCAATGAGTTGGTCAAGTAAGTCAGTGTCTGACGATGATGATGACGATGATGATGAAGTTGTTGGTTGAGGCGCCAACGGTGAAACCGCTGTTAACGACATGTTGTTGTTGTTTGAATTCTTGTTACTCCTGGAGTCCGATTGACTGTCTGACTGACACTCTGGCTGCTGCTGCTGTCAAATTGATTTACTATGGATCTGGAGGCTGTTGTTATGGTTAATCATCAATCAATGGGTCTGGTCGTTGTGGATGATGTTTGTCTGTTCTTGGCTGGAAACAACAATAAAGTTGTTGTACTAAACAAAGAATTCTTAATAGAATGCTGATGTAGGATGATAATAATAATAATAATGATGATGATGATGATTAAGATGATGTGCGGACAATAGATAATGTGGAATGAGTGAGTTATTGATTGATTGAGTGAGTGTGTGCATGTGTGTGTGTGTGTGTGTAAGTATGTGAGGAGGAGGAGTTGATCGGTTTGACTTTGATTGATTGATTGATTGATTGATGATTGATGGCTGTTGTTGCTGTTGCTTGGTGCTACTGTGTATGTGTTGTTTATCTCTATGGGTAGGGGTAATTGAGCGTCGTAGCCTTTATGTGGGTGGCACTGGTGTGCACATGCGCGCCGTATGGATGATTAAGATGGATGATTGATAAAAGATGGATGGAAGTAAAGAAGGGGGTGTCCATTAACCTCAACAACAGCCAGCATTCAAAGTACTCCTCTTGCTGCTTATAAACATCTTGAGACACTTGTTGAACAACACCGTGTGTATGGCCAATGTTCCACAACAACGATCATCAGATGATGGTGTGTGCCTATATTATATTTGTGTGTGCATTGTTGTTGTTGTTGTTGTTGCTGTTGCTGTTGTGTGTGTCAATGGTGAGATGATTGACAATTCGAATGGTGGTAGATGTTTTAAAACTGTGTATGTGTGAGTGTTGTCAAACAAATAATAACAAATAATCACACAACACCATAAAGTGGTAACTGTATCCTTCCAAGTCACATGTATATATATATATATATATATTAATGGGGATGGTGGTGACCAACGTTGCTGATGTGTCTCTGGGTGTTTGGCCAACACAGAAACAACAACATCGAGATCTATCCTTTATCCTGTTGTTGTTCCGGATGTCTCCCACCAGCTGTTGGATTAAAGTACCTACTAACTAAAATATTCAAAGGTACACCTTTCTCAGAGACTTTGATGAGGTCTAGGAAGAATGTCAATAACCTGTGTTGCTGCAACTGTTATCTCTATTAATATTTAAAAGTAAGGATTGCTATGATGAATATTTGTCCAGTCAGCTGACTCCCTCCACATTTAACATCTGGGTACCATGATAAAACACTACACCTTTATATACAACACACACTTAATCACAACTCATACACATACATACCCTCACCCAACGATCAAACGCACTCACAATCAACACAACTACATACACACTCACTCAATCAATCAAACAAACACAATCAATCAATCAACACAACACATACACACACACACTTAATTGATAAGTTTAAACTTTTATAACATCTGTTTATTATCGTGAGTGTGTGGTGTATCGACTGCTAATCATACAAAGGAGGACACCACAGGAGGAGGAATGGACCATTCATCGCTTCCTGAGTTCCTCTTTGATCTCCTCAACAAACTGTTGAAATTCTCTCCTCATCTCCATCATTATTTCTTCTTTTAGAGTTTGCATTTCCAAGGTGAGTTGAGTAGTTTGCTTTGGTTGTTGTTGTTGTTGTTGTTGTTGTAGTACAACTGAGAGACCTGGTCTACCAACTGTGGGTGGGGGTTTAGGCTTTGGTGTCGACTGTACATGGACTGAGTTGTCCTTTGGTGGAGGAGGTGGATTTGAGGGAGTGGGCTCAGTAGTTGTAGTAGTAGGAGAGGTCGCAGAGGCACCAATAAATGATGATGGTGTTTTCTTGAGGTTAGTACGTTTGGATAGCACCTCTGACATGTTAAGACCGGATGCTGCTCCTCCACCCTGGGCTTTGTTGTCCTCATGAACATTGCCTCCCAACGAATTTGGATCTGCGCCATGTGCTCCAATAGGGGCAGGAGCAGAGTTCACTGATGAGGAATTGCCAATGTATGAACCACTTCTATCGTATGATTTAGTTGTAGTTGTTGTCATTGTCGTGGCTATTTTTAATGATTAGTTATATTCTAATGTTGGCAAGAAGAGGAATGATCAACCAATTAGATTACTTACACTCATTAGTATTTCCAATTGTTTCCTCCTGAATTGAATAAGTTGAAGTGGTTGGTTTTGGAGTTACGGGTGGAGGAGGAGGCTTATTAAGTACTGTTGACTGTGGACGCACTGTAGGCACACCTGTTGGTCTAGACATCTGGGGAGGAGGTTGTTGTTGTTGTTGTTGTTGAGATGTATATGTTTGATGAACCAGGGGTATTGGAGCAACTCCACCTGACACAGAAAGGTTGGCGCCGTCATCCGCAGCGGATGAGTTCAGTGACTGAATGATTGATTCAAAGCCTCCTCCAAATTGATCAGCCTCCTCTTTTGTGGTGAAGTTGAGTCCATAATGTGTTCTTTGATCAGAGAATGTATGGAAATTTGGTGAAGCATACTTATAAACCACATCCTTTGAAATGGCAAAGTTGATCAATATGATGGTTGGGTCCTCATAGCCACGACCTATGACTCGATAAGTATTGTTGACCTGGTGGTGATAGATGAGCAATGTTCCAGGACTCTGTGCCGATGGAACCCAACTGTTGGTGGCCGCAGAGTGCGTGAACACTTGTGCTCGACCTGCTAATACGTGAACCTCCCTAAAAATCAATAACAAAACAGGTAGAGTTTGTCAGTCAGCCTGCCAGAGGGATACAACACTATTGATCTTCAACCTACGACATAAATATTGTTATTGTTATTTGTGATTGTTGAATGGTAAATGTTGTTATTGTCCGACATGTTAATGTCTCCTCCTTGTGTTGTGAACACCTTTTGATTAATTAATAAAAATAGATATTTTGTTGAAACGACTCAATTCAAATAAAATCACAATCACCAACCTGATTTATTTTGATTCTACTGTTGCTTGGCCTTACGCTTGGCCTTTGCATTCTTTACCTCTTGGATAACTCCAGCAATAATTGGGAAACATACAGGTACAAACAATGGTGTATACACTGCGTACTTGTGTTCATCAGGGAAATACAACTGAGATAACATGTTCTTGTCAAAGAATGCCGTCTCTGACGCATCCAATGCAATCTTGGAAGCATGCAGCGCAGAACGATAATCCTTTGAGGCGAGTGCTTGATGGGCTCTGTCCAGTGCGGCAGTGGCGTTGGCCACCTCATCCTTGATGTTGTCCAATACCTTCATGTTGGGCATGCTGTTGATGAGCGAGCACAATGAGGTGAGCGTGTTGATAGTGACGTTCAGGTTCTCGGCAGTGTACTGCACGATCAATTGATGCAACTGTTGCTCGCTGATCTGATTCCATTTGGCGCCCTCCTTTGTTTGTTCGATTCCAAGCAGTTCCTGCAGTTGATATCTGAATGTGACCAAAGAATCTTGGAGTTGATCACTCAAATCAACATGATGGAAAGATTGTTTATCACCTTGTTGTTGTTGTTGTTGCTCGCCCAGTACATTGTGTATGATTATGCCACCCCATTGAGGGATGAGGAATGAATTGCTCTTGCTGTCATCATCGATATATAGAGGAGATTGGGACTGACTTGGTATAAATATAATAAAGTTAAGTGTTGGCTGGTTGGTAGATGTCGTATCTATAGGTCGGCGCGGTTAGTAGGTGAACGTGTTGGATGGTATAAGAATAGGCTTACCTAATTTCCATTCATTGGGATTGATGTACTCTGACAATGACTGTGACGGAATAATGTATTGATTCTTCAGTCTATCAAAGGTTGGTGGCTTGAGAAGTGTTGCGTAGTGTGATATCTTTGATTGTACAGTAAAGTTGGCTATGTCTGATATCTGATCGACAAATGATTGCAAGTGATCTAGTTTGATGACGACAATGAGGTGGAGGATAGCCATTGGTAAGATGATTGAGATGTGTTCTTAGTTGAGATATATGTATGTACACATACATTTATAAAGAGTTTGGAAGTCCCATCGAGGGATAACAAAAGAGGATGAAGGATCAGAGTTCAACAGTGTGAAAGATAGACAGTACTCGGTTGCTGTCTTAACTACTTTGTGATCTTGCTTCCTTTGGTTCTGATTCTGTTGTATAAAGTCTGTAAACAGTGGCCATTGTACTATATTGGTCTATGTGATGATGATATAGAGGTCAGTTAACCATCATATTGTTGTTTCTATTGCTATTGCTCATAAATGTACAGTTGCAACAACAAAAATGTTATTACTTACATCATTAAACTGTTCTTGATAGGCCAGTATCTTGGAGAAGTCAACCGTTGACCTATAGGTTGTAGTTGTGTGCCACCATACTGGTATACCAAGCGCAAACAACAGTATGAAGGTGCTTACAATCGATACTCTTTTACCTGTCATTGTAGTTGTTGTCGTGGTTGTTGTTTGTTTGTTTGGTCTGGTGAACTTGACTTTGTTAATCAAAACGACCCCTTTTTAATTAATTTATGTTCCTGTCTATGATGGAAGCTGTAGTATAAGGTTGAAACTCCCCTGAATCAGATGGACAGTTGTTACATTAAATACATTTCCTCTCCACCATCCATGGTTTATTATTAACATTAAAAAAGCGAGAACACCTTGTTTGGGTCAAGTGCCGAGAGATAGTTGATTGGAAGATATGTCTCCTTCGCCTCCACCATTACTAATTCTTGCCTTCTGTTCTGTGCGCTCAGCGTGTCGTAGAACGTCTTGTCGCTTGGTGTGATCAATCTGTTTATGCTGGATGCAGAGCTGCTGGCTCCGCCCATGTCACTGCCACTACCTCCACCGCTACTGCTGATGCTTGGCAGTTCAACGTTGCTGCTCGATGACGTCGACGACGATGGAAGAGAGTAGAGATTGATGTTTTGTGGGAACGTTTGAAGAACCTCGGCCACACGTCTCACCACTTCGCTTAGCCTCATTCCTTTGAGGATCTCTAGCTTGAAGGTCAATGGAGTGTCGTTGTTGATATTCTTGTAGTTGACTATTTGGAAG
This sequence comes from Acytostelium subglobosum LB1, assembly GCF_000787575.1. Lineage (NCBI taxonomy): Eukaryota > Evosea > Eumycetozoa > Acytosteliales > Acytosteliaceae > Acytostelium > Acytostelium subglobosum. The sequence goes on along the minus strand of NW_012236494.1, from coordinate 171,119 downwards.
GTCACAATGATCTTGTTGTAAAGGAAGTTGAAATAGTCTGATACGAATGGCATCAATGCCTTTCCTCTGTTTACATCGATGAAAAAAGAGAGAGAGAGAGAGAGAGAGAGAGAGTACAGTTAGTACACCGTTCAGTCGATTCCCTCGATCACATTAATGATGCTTACCTCAATGTCTGGTACTTCTGACAGTAGATGATATCGCCATGATTGATCTCAAACGACTTGAGTGTTCTGTTGGGGTCGAGTTGATACACCAGGTTCAAGGATAGTTCTCCAAACAGAAGAAGGGGTGTGTTGGGAGGGAAGCCAAGCTTCTGATTCAAAAATGGTGTCAGGTAAGAGATTGGGAAGTTGGTTGGACATATCTTGGAGGCAACGTACTCGACCGATTGCTTGAATGGGTCGTAGTACTTGAAGAAGATCAAGGCACTCTCTGCTTGGATTGGATCAAAGAACAGGTTCTTGTCCTATTGATAATGATTGATTAGTGTAACGTTATAGAAGGTTAGTTAATCAATCATCATCATCTATTTTAAATGGCTTCACACTTACGTTTGGATTTGGAGAGTTGGAGATCTCCAAGTGGAACCTCATCTCAACTTGACCAAAGTGATTGGTATATTGGTTAACTAGAATGAGAGTGTTAGAGTTAGTAATCATAAGATGTTGGCTGCTGCTGTCGTTAATAAAAGTACACATACATATGTCTTCATCGTCGAGAATGACTGGACACCTGCTAACCTTTGAGGGCTTTGATTGGTTCTGTGTTTGGTCCCAGAACCATATCCTCTGTCTCTCAAATGATATGCCATAGATCATTTGAATTTGCAACTAAAGTAAGGTGGTGTGCAAGTATATTAGTGACTGCTGTCAGTGTGTTTGTTGTGAGGATATGTTTAAAATACTACACTACCTTTAGCTCAAGTAGAGTTGACGTCTTTCTGATCTTGATGGGTGTGTGATTGGCAAAGTCGACAAGGTCAAACGAGGTGCCCGCCTCAAAGTCAGAGTCCATTGTCAATTTGATCGTGTGATAGTAGTACTGCTCCTCATCCATCTTTTGTTTCTTTAGCACCTCTGGGGACAAGCTCTCTACATTGTCGTTGCTGTAAAGTTGGAAGTGTTTGGATCTCTCATGAGAATATGACAAGAGACTAGTGTATGCAAAGGTTAGTGATCAAGTAATGCGATGTGTGATTAGGAGATGTAAGATACATACTGCTCAGTATCCAGAGTGCTTTGAGCCAAGAAGTAGATAGTGACACGGACGGTGATAGAGTCATTGTCAAGGAATCCAGATGTGCCATCCTTTAAGCTCTCCAATGATATAAACTTCTTGAATCCCCAATTGACGCTGCTGTAGCAGAATGTATGGAAGGAGTCTATGCGTTGGTGGTGCACAATGTTAGGTATTGTGATATTGATATGTTTAAGAGTGATTGAATGAATGTATACATACACTTCCTCTCTGACTTGGCAGGGTTCTTCTTGTTGACAATCTCTAGCACGAAGCAAATGTACTGTCTGGTCTTTGGATTGATCTTTGGATCAACATAGTCCAGGTAGAGGGAGAAGAAGTTGGGTGCACTGTTGCCCTTTGGGAACACATAGAACCTCCTATTTTGTTATAAAGTAAGCAATCGTCAGTGGACTATCCACACACACATACACATCAGAAACCACGTAATACGTATGGAGTAACTTACCACTTTGTGTTGTTCAAGGAGAATACTGGCGAGTAGAAACTCTTGTCAAGAGTGGAGAAGTCTGTGATCTCATAGTGGAAGCCATTTGATACCTGCTCACCAACAGGGAGTAGATGCTGTGCACTCTCATCGACAAACATGGTCTGAGCAGGTTCAATGCACCTGGGTGATTCGATGGGTGGTGCCACTTGGTACTTGAATGGAATTGGTTTCAAAAAGTCACTGGAAACCGTGATCAGCTCGACATTGATGATGATGATGTCATCCTTGATGAAGCCAAGCTTTGGGTCCAACAATGTTTGGTTCTTCATGAACTTTTGGAACAACCAACTGAATGAGTTGTATGAATAGATATTGCTTATGTCTGTATATATATATATATATATATATATATATATATATATATAGGAGTGGTTAGGACGTCACAATCAATTGGGAGTGATTGTCAATTTGAAAACATACACTTCTTAAAGTTCTTGGCTTGGTTGTGTTGGTTAACAATCTCAATGGCAAAAGAGATATGCTTCCTCAGTAGTGGCTTCGTCTTGATGTCAACGAGATCGAGATAGATTGAGAAATAGTCGGTGAGATTCTCCAATGGGTAACTGACCAGCTGCCACTTGCTTCCAGCAATGTTGTACGTTGGTGAAAAGATCAGGTCAGTGCTCTGGCTCTTCTTGGCATGGAATGTGAACGCTCCACAGTGTGGCTTGGATAGGTTGGACTCTATTTCAAAACTAACAATATATGTATGTTGATGGTTAGTAGGTGATTTGATAAACTCTCAGACCTTACAAAAAAACATACTTCTGATGATCTTCGATGAAATTGGAGGACATGACTGTGAACTCAATGTTGATGATGACAGTATCGTCCACTATGAATCCATTGTCGGGATTGGTCAAGGTGGACAAGAGGACGAACTTGGGGAAGCCAAAGTTCATGTTCTTGTCGTCATAGACATGGTCAACCCACTTCTTCAAGTTCTTCTCTGGGTTCTTCTGGTTAACAATCTCGATGGCAAAGAACAAATGCTTGACCAACAGTGGCTTGAACTTGACATCGAGCAGATCGAGATAGACAGAGAAGTAGTTGGGCGAAGAGTAGCCGTTGGGGAAGATATATATTCGCCAATTCGATCCACACACAAAGTAGGTTGGAGAATAGAAGTTCTCAAAGTGGTGTGAAAAGTTGGTCAAAGAGTAGGAGAACTTTCCATAGGGCTTATGATTTCTAGAGGAGGTGAGGACACAGCCATGAAGATGTTAGTACTACATAGTAGAGGACGTCCAACATGGGTTGATACTTACTGTGGATCAGAGTTGTCTACAGTGACTGGTGAGTTGATCTCTACACGTATCCTCAACTTGTCTTGGATGAGGAAGCCATTCTCTGGCTTTAACAGGATTTGAAGATTGAGGAAACTAACAAATCCCCAGTTGACACCTTTGAATGAGAACTTGTGGTTTGATGCTGTATCAATTTAACATATTGTTGTTGTTGTCAGTAAGTCTGAGCCAAAACATGCACACACACTAAACAAGTATTTGATTGCAATACATACTCTTTCTGACGTTCTTCTTTGGATCAGCTTGATTGATGAGCGTCAGGGTTAGACCAGCATCCTTCTCGAACAGTGGGTTGATGCCAATGTCATAGTAGTCGAGGAAGATGGAGATATTGCCAGGACTGTTGTTTCCTTCGGGGAAGATCAACAGACGCCAGTTGGCATTGCAAAGGTTGAATATTGGTGTGTAAAAGCTCTCCTTGTACGATGAGAAGTTTGGAATCTCCACAGTCTTTGAGCCTTTGTTGATCTCATTAAAGTCCTCAGGTGCTAGTGGATCCTTGACGATTGGATGGGCTGTGTTGTTGGTTGTAAGATTCGAGCTTCCTTGAGCAATATATCCAATACTGCTGCTACCTCCAGCGCCACTGCTGCTTCCGCCGCCGCCACCGCCGCCACCACCTCCGCTACTACTACCACTTCCACTACTGCTTCCGCCGTTGTTTAAAAGCTGTTGGTTAAGCTCCAGCTGCTGTTGCTGTTGTTGCTGTTGCTGCTGCTGTTGCTGTTGTTGCTGCTGTTGTTGTTGTTGCTGTTGCTGTTGCTGCTGTTGTTGAGGGTCGGCGGTGAAGTAGTTCATCATCGAGTTGAATAGGCTTTTAAAGTGCTCTATTTTTGATTGATACCTCTGGGTTGTACAGGATATAGGATTACTTTGCGTTTGGACAAAGTCTTCCTCTCCGTGCTGAAATGAATATAGCGCTAATATATGATAGTTGCGTCTAGATCTTGAGTATATTTATATTATATATATATTTATATGTACAGTTTGGCAGTACTGTTTTGTTTATGCCCTTCTTGATGATAGATGATTGATTAAATGAGTGAGAGTTTGATATATTTTATGATTGAATGAATGAATGAATGAATGAATGATAAATGTACAAAGAGATAAATTAAATATATTTTTAGTAGTTGTAGTATTATAATTATAATGTGCGTGAGTGGATTGATTGTTTGAATGATTGTGTTGTGTCACTAATCATTTTTTTAATTTAATTTTGACCTTGTTTGATTGTTGGTCCAAAAATGGGAACAATTTGAGGTTTAATGGCAGCAGTTGGACTTGACACAGTGCGTCTATTGGACAGAAACAATAATATTATTGTCAAACTTAAAAGACGTTATGAACATCATTCTTACTAGTATAAATATTACTTTATTATTAGAGAGAACAAGACCTGTTGTTGCTCAAATTGGTAAACCGACACAAGAATGATACATTACCAAATCAATCTATCTTCTATCTACTTAAGAACTAATGTTAAGGTACCTAGTTTGTAAACAATAGTAAATGTCTATTCATTGTCATTTGTTGTCGACAAGATAGATAGATAGATAGATAGAATGAATGTTTATCTGTTCCTTCACCACACACAACAAACATTCTTTGTCGGCGATGACTCTCGTCATGCTGTTGTTTGGTTGGTGTCACCCAAACTTATTTTTTTCAGGGAACACTCATACACACAAAAAAAGAATAAAAAATAATGATTTGGTCAACATCACACTGGAATAGGTTCATCATCACCAACCTCTTGAATCTATCAATACATAACACTTCTTTATTACATTGAACTAATACAACAACTACTATTACTCTATTTTTTTATACAAGACAGAACATGTTGATAAAGGAATAGTAAGGTCACCTCTTGACACAAAGATTCGATCACAATAGTGATGACCATCACTATTGTCTCAATCAATCAATCAATCAATCAATCAATCAATCAATCAATCAATCAATCAATCAATCAATCAATCAATCAACATACAGCACCAACAACATCATCAAATACTCTCTCTGAGGTAAACGCATGAGAACTGACATATTCTAACCTCTAATTCAGTCGTATGACATTGCCAGTGACGGTCGAGGAGTACCAGATCGCTCAACTCTACATGGTCTCCAAGAAGAGCAAGGAACAAACAAAGGGTGGCGAGGGCATTGAGATTCTCGTCAATGAGCCATACGAGAACGAGAAGTCAAAGGGTCAATACACTCACAAGGTCATTCATCTCCAGAACTCTCTGCCAAAGTTGGCCGCTGCCGTTCTGCCAGCAAGCGCTCTCAAGGTCGAGGAGAAGGCATGGAACGCCTATCCATACTGTAAGACTATATTCAGTGTATGTTGTTGTTATTGTTGTCGCAGAGATTATAAACAACAACAAACAATTAACATCAACTTGATACATTCATATATATAGTGCCCATTCTTTGGCGATAGATTCTCCATCACAGTTGAGTCCATACATAAGGCAGGCAGAGGAGAGCTTGAGAACGTATGTACCACAAAGTCAATGTTGATGTTTGAGATGTCCATATCTAACAATTGCTTCCCCTACTACTTCCTAGGCTCTGGACTGTGACGAGGACACTTTGAAGAAGAGAACAGTGGACTACATCGATATTGCCACTGATCCAATCGACAGCAAGGACTATGTCAAAACCGAGGATCCAAAGATATTCAAGTCGGTCAAGACTGAGAGAGGTCCCCTGGACACTGAGAACTGGAGACAGACAGTGGAGCCAGTGATGACTTGCTACAAGCTGGTGCACGTCGAGTTTAGATATTTCGGACTCCAGACCAAGGCCGAGGCCTTGATCCAAAAGACCGGTGTCAGAGACGTTCTGTTGAAGGCACACAAGGCCCTCTTCTGTTGGATCGACGAGTGGTTCGGTCTGACCATCGAGGACATCAGAAGAATCGAAGAGGAGACCAAGCAAGCTTTGGCCAAGGTATGTAATCGATCATCGTCTGTCTCACTTTATCAACTTCAATAACTAACCATACATCAATGTACGTCTATGTAGGCAATGGCCGAGGAGGCAGAGAAGGAGAAGGAGAAGGAGAAGCATAAGAAATAAAGTACAAACCAAGATGTACATCTGTTGGTGCTGTGTGTTTATATATATATATATCTATTATCTATCTCTATCTTATAGGATATGGTTTGGAAGAGACAGTTACACCATCCACTTTATTGGTTGGCCGAGGATGGTGATGCCAAGGTGTTTGTTGGTGAGGTTGTGGAGGCGGTACCAGATGACTGTTGTTTGTTTGTAGGTGAGGTGATCCTTTCATAGTAGAGTCGACCTTTGCTGTTGGCACCATGGTTGACCGTTACCTTTTTGACAATCTTGGAGGCGTACGACTTGGAAAGATACCTCCCCAGGTTGAGGAGAATGAGTTCTACATCCTCACTCTTGAGATAGGAGGCACCATTCTGATCAAAGAATTCATAGGCTTGATTGTAGCATCGTAGCGTCTCCAACCTTGCCAAGGTAGTCGCAGTGGTCATTGCCTTCTCCTCACTGTCTGACATTTCGCCTGGTTCTCGCTCTGCATTGGACTCTTCGACTGTGGCACGTGAATCTGGTTCCTGTTGTTGCTGTTGCTCTTGGTCCTGCTGCTCTGAAGAAGTCTGTGGTTGATCTTGTTCATTGGAACTCTCACGCTTGCGTTTTCCAGTGATCTGACTGCTACTTGGTGATGAGGCAGTGTCACCAGACACCTCTGAGGATTCATCTAATGGATTGAACTCAAGAATTGAGTCCAATACGAGATTGCCCATATCTCTACACAGCATTGTGTAGAAGAATTCGCCAAAGAGGGATAGTTCAAATGTGCCTTCAAACTTGTCGCTCTCCTCATACTCGAGTATACCATCCAATGACAGCACCATTAGCTTGTTGTCTCCAGACTTTGAAGCGTTAACACAGTGATATGCTGGGGTCGTCGAACTAGTTGGCTTGTCAGTAACTGTAGTTGCTGACACCTCAATGTTGGGATGATCGATAGTCGGTGACTCCTTGGTGGCTGATTCGGCTGTCGGTTCATGTTTGACAATGGAGTCAACATGAGTGTCTGCATTATCAATTGCCTTTTCTGTTGTTTCACTCAATATAGCTGATGTTGTTGATGGTTCTGGCTCGTTGACAACGGAGGTATCTTGTTGTTGCTCTTGGACCTGATCATCCTTTTTGTCGAGATTCTCAGCTTCCTCGGTCTTGGTGCCTTCAGTCATGACATGGTCATTGGTGGTTGGGGTGATATTGTTGGTGATGGCAGTGGGCAAAGGATTGACTGGGTGCATGTTTGATAGATCAGGTACAAATACAACAGTCACCTCCATATGCTCCAGAGAGGACTCGGTAGGTGGTCGATAGTAATGTATCTCCATAAACTTGATCCACTTGGAGCACTTTCCAAGGTCCAGTTGAGTTCTTTCCTTTGTAGTTCGTCTATTGAATGAATGAATGGCTGTCAGTACTACTGATAATGAACTGAATATTGGGTTTAGACTACTTACATGGCAGTGTTGATAAGAGTCTGTGGGTCACGTACGTCTCTTCCATCAGTCTCTGGCTGCCAGGATCCTCCAATGCACGCAATGTCCTTGTTGGCCTTGGCAATTAGGAATTTGATACGCTTGTTAAGATGCTGTAGTGTATCAAGTTGGTCCTGAGGTACATTCTGGAAGAGCATAACCTTGGCGTTGTATCTTGTGTTGTTGTTGTTGTTATCATTATCGTTATGGTTGTCCAAAGGGTCATTTGTTGTTGCTGATTCGGTACCTGCAAGTGTGGTATGATGTCCACTGTCCTTTGAGTCGATGACAAAGGGAATCGGTTGGTTGATATTGATTGTGGTATCTGTAGTCACCCATGATAGGATGAGTCGCGTGAAGTCTGGGGCAATGTACAGACGAGAGAACATCCTCTTTAGGGAGACGTAGTCAAAGTCGTGCTGGACGAAAGAGTGGTTGGGAATGCGCACAATGTACTTCTTGTCTTTGATGCGGTCGTCTGAAGTGTGTGACGTGTTGCTGGACACAGTCTGGTGCTCTCTCTTGGTCTTGGCGGGTTGCTCATCCCCACGCTTGTTCTGATTGTCCTTCTTTTGATATCCCTTTGAATGACCATCTCTGTCCTTGTTTTTAAACTGTTGCTGCTGCTGCTGCTGCTGCTGTTGTTGTTGTTGTTGTTGCTTGTTTGTGCCACCGCCACCACCACCACCGGCGTTATTTCTTCCTGAGTTCTTGTTGCTCCAGTTGCCACCACCACCGCCTCCACCACCTGTAGACGTGGAGTTTACATTTCCACCACCCGATCTATAGGAGTTGGATTGAACACCACCACTGTTGTTTCCTGATATTGCGATGCCACTGTTATTACCACCGCGGAAGTTTGATGTATCATTGTTCATTGTGTTTGGGTTGACACCCATCTGCACGGGCGCCATCATTGACTGTGGACCGGACATCTGGTTGCCCATCATTTGATTGTTGTTTGGACCCATCTGAGACATTGGCATACCCATTTGGTTGTTGGGTGGCATCTGCGACATAGCACCGCCCATTTGGTTGGGTGGCAACGATCTGTGGAGGGATACCTCCAGCTATAGAGCCAATCATTCCGCCTGGCATCCTTCCTGGTACCAGTCCTCCAGACTGAATAGGATTGTTGTTGTTGACGACCATACCGACACCACCAGTCATTTGATTGCCAAGCATCCCACCAGACATCTGCTGGCCCACAAGAACACCACCACCGGTGCCCAGAGGATTGTTCATCATGACTCCACCGGATGGACCACCCATCATTGGACCACCACCCATCTGATTATTCGGCATCATACCTCCACCGCCTTGCGGTACCACCATTCTATTGCCAAACTGATTGTACTGTGCTTGGTTTCCGACATAGTTGTTTGGTGTATGTTGCTGTTGTTGCTGCTGTTGTTGGTACTGATTCATTTGTTGTGGTGCACCATACTGATTATAGTTCTATGTGGTTAAAGGTAGGGTTAATTAGTTTGATGATGATGTCATGGTAGTTATAGATAGATAGATACCTGATTGAAGTTTTGATTCATATTCTGTTGTTGTTGCTTCATTTGGTTTGGAGGAAGTTGTTGTTGTTGTTGCAGTGGCTGTTGATATACACCACCTGATCTGTGTTGTTGCCCACCACCCGACATTCCAGTAGAGGCTTGATTATAGCCTTGATGAAACTGTTGCCCTCCTCCACCTCCTGGTAGTTGTTGCTGTTGTTGTTGTTGTTGACCTCCCATCATTCCTCCCTGCATGCCACCACCTCCTTGCATGCCACCCATCTGGTTGAACTGTTGTTGATTCCAGTTATCCATGTCCAGTAGTAGTAGTAATCTCAAAAGTAAACCAATAACAGTATAATATAGTCTATATTTACGACGATGATGATCTCTCTATCTGTCTGTCTGTCTTAGTCTATTTCAGCAGTCAGTCCTTTATCTCTTTCTCTCTCTTTCTCTCTCTCTCTCGTTCATTCAAACACACTCAAACTGAATGAAGTGTGGTACTTTAATGGTTGTTTTTGTGAAGGTGTGTGATGTGAATTCAAACAATAAAAAAACCAGAACCAGACCAATTGATCAATAAGAAACCTTCACTTTTTAATAACTCTCTTTATTGTTATTGTTGTTATCACTCTATTATAACTGTTGTATATATAATATAATATATAGTATAAATAATCTAAATATCAATATTTTCCTTAACAATTATATCTATAGTTAGGATCTCAATATCAGAAACGGCATCATCATCATCAACATTATCTATTTAATTATTAATACATGGCAGCACATCTTGAGAAACAGTTTGAACAATGGCAGAGCTCATCCGATGACCCTGAGGAGTATATCTGGTTGCAGTCCACCAAGAACACAATTGAGATGCTCTACAAGGGATTCGAACTAAACATCACATTCCCCTTTGATATCTCTGATTACAAGGCATACGTAAGTCTGTCACTGCAATACTCTACTCTAATTAAGTGGTCTCCAACTCTCTAACACCCTCTAACAAACAACAGAGATTCGTTGCCAAGGACTCTTCCAATGAGGCTTGGATCAGAAGATTGAATCAGGACATCCCATCAAGTAATCCATCATCTTTTGTCGATCTGTTGGACCTCTCCCACAAGTACTACAAGAGTGTATGTATATACTATACCTCTCAATGACAACAACAAAAAATAACTGACCCATAAGGAATACGAAATACAGAGGAATAGCCTTACTTCAACGACCACAACGACAGCTCAATCATCTGCCAAGAGTGATGTCGATATGGATGAAGACAACACTGATCCAGATGAGGATGTGATTGAAGACGATGACTATGGTTCAGGTGGTGCATCTGATGAGGACAACTTTGATGACGATGAGGATGACACTTTTGAGAATGATCATTTCCAAGAGGCGTATGTTATCTATTTTTGGAATGTTTGTCTGTCTGGATGGTCTGATCACCACAAGTCACTAATCAACTACGTTTATAGATTACAAACCTTAAAGATGAAGAAGATATGGGCCAAAAAGGAGCAAGAGATACGTGCACAGCTTGGTGACAAGAAGAAGAAGGATCCAAAGGTCAAGACTATATTCAGCTCAGATGCTGCCTTTGGTGTATTGACCAATGACCTATTCAACATTATGCAGAATGTTCATAGTCTCGTATGTAGTGATTGGTACAGGAATTATCATTTCCAGTCGCCCTGATTCTTACTTACAATGATATATCCATATCTATTCCAGGGATTCTCTGCACAACCAATCGATGACAATATCTACTTTTGGAGTGTGAAGATGTTTGGATTCAATCCAGAGTCAAAGATATACCAACAATTGCAACTACTCAAGAAGGAGTATGAATATGTATGTGTTCGAACACACCCTTCACCCAATCAATCAATCACACACTTATACTTACTCTTCTAACTCGATGTAGGACTACGTGGAGATTCAAGTTCTGTTCACAGAGGATCTCTACCCTTTCTATCCTCCAACACTCAAGATCATCAGACCAAGGCTACAGGGTTTCTTGATTGGAAAGGTAAGTTTTTGTCATCATCACACATATGCCATATTTGGTAACTGGGTATCAGTTACCATTTTATTAATACCTTTACTAACATAAATATTTATATGCTATTATTACATAATATATAGATATCACACTTGGAGATATTGACCTTGGAGAATTGGAACCCAAGTAACTATCATCGACATTATCGTTGATGAGTGACCTTATATACTGACTCATTCCTTCCTCCCTTCCTTCATCATTGATAGTTTGTGATATGCGCTTCGTGTTGAACCATCTCCGAGAGGTTCTTGAAAAGTTTGGACAACTGGACGTTAACAATCCCCTCAACTCACTACAAAGCTCAGGTTCATACTCATCTATTGAGCACTTCCTATTGAGGCTTGAAATCCTGAGGTATGCATTGTTAATCAATCAACTGTTGATCACCTATTATGTTCTAACTCTCTCCTTTCTCTCTTTCTTCTATCACTCTTAAGCAATATCCCACCTCGTGCTAATCAAAAGTATGGTTTGGCATCTAGCATTGTCAAACCAGTACCAGTGGTGATCACCAAGACAAAGGCCAATACAACGGACAAGGCCTTCTGGGCAAAGGGCACCGGATATGGATCGTCATCTAGAGGCGGTCAGAATGGTTGGAATATCGATGCGTACGTCGCAGCGCAGAAGGAACGTGATCAAGAGACGATCTCATTGATCAATGCCATCGAGAAGGAGATTCACTCCAAACTGCCTCCATTTGACGTCATGGAGGAGTCATGTTTGTTGCCATTCTTTGAGAGCTACTGCAGAGACATTGTACCACTAGATATCGAGAGACACCAAGACCTGTTCCTGTCCATCTTCACACTGATCAATACCATCTCCAACCACGAGCAGTTCATACCACTCTTCACCCAGTTGTCCTTCCAGTCCACTTCTCTTGGAGAGCTACTGAGGACTGCTGCACAACAAGTAGAGATTGTCTTTAAACATCTCGACCAGGCACAGTAAGTAACCACCAAGCGCAATGATCATATTATGTCCTGACAGGTCATACCCATTCTAACTATACTCCACCAAAGACAAAAGGCATTGGCAGCACAGAGTTTGATTATCGATGTAAATAAGAATGTACAAAGCAAACTCAAGTCAATGATGGACGAGTTGAAGAAGCTAGAGGTCAACAGAGGAATACCACAGGAACCACTGGACGCATCCGTGGAGGCCAAGTACGTCAAGATGCTCAAGCCCATTCTCTTTGATGCTGCCAGCTTTGTCACGTCAAAGACAGCCAGCTCTTCATCACAGCAAAGAATCCTACGTATTGCCCAGGAGCAAGGAGGTCTTTGCTCATCACTGCCAATCACATTTGACTCAACGGTGTTTGTTCGCTTTGACGAGAAGAACATTGACACAATGCAGGCACTAATCACTGGCCCCGCCGACACTCCATACAGTGCTGGTTGCTTCCTCTTCCAAATCACATTCCCACCCAACTATCCTCAATCCCCACCCAGTGTCACATTGACCACCACTGGTGAGGGCACGGTCAGATTCAATCCGAACCTCTACAACAATGGAAAGGTGTGTCTCTCACTGCTTGGCACGTGGTCCGGTGGTGCTGGTGAGACGTGGAATGCCAACACATCGACACTGCTCCAGGTTTTAGTTTCGATCCAATCACTGATCCTCGTGCCCGAACCATTCTTTAATGAGCCTGGCTACGAGTCACAGATTGGCTCGCCACAAGGAAAGCAATCGTCACTCAACTACAACCAGAACATTCGTATTGCCACGATTGAGTGGGCAATGACAGACATGATGAAGAAGGCACCAGCACACTGGAAAGACATTGTTCGCGCACACTTTTGGTTCCAGAGACAAAAGATCAAGGTTCAGTGTGAGAAGTGGTTGGAGGAGTGCAAGTCCAACAATGATGCCTACTTCAAGTTGGCCAAGGTCGTCAACAGTCTCAATGCAGAATTGCAAACACTAAAGGAGCCAACTTTATAGTGTCTGGCTGCCAACAGTAGCAGCAACAGCAGCAGCAAGTAGTAGTAGTGTTCATCCAATCACTGAACAAAGGTATTATGAAATAAAATAATTTGTCTCTTTATTTATCTCTTTTACCTGTTATATCCATCAATGACGTATCAAGACTTGTTAAACTCTTGAGAGATTCATCACTCAATTGAGGTAGACATTTCGAGTATCCATGAGGAAGACAAAAACGGTGGACAAGAACAAGATTTAAGTTATGGCTTGCCATGGCAAGCATTCTCTTTGCACCTCTAGTTCATACTAAAGGTCCTATCATACTCGCACCTAGGAGATGCTAGTTTGAAGGTTCCACAATCGTTATGTTATATTTGCTACATGTTTGTTTGCCCTCAAGGAGGTTTGGGAAAAGCAAAGCCATTCTTGACAACGACCCTGCAATGAGGTCACATTGTTGGATTGACACCATCAAACTTTTAGTGTGATCCGAAGTCCTCCCACACTGTCTGTGTGATTAGGGAATAACTATTGGGTCGTTTTGATTCATCTTAAATTTAGATCTATGCCCCCAAACCAATTCAACAACGGGTCACCGATCCGCCTCTAGATGAAACCGTTCCGAAATATATTTATCGATATTAACAACATCGATTCTTATTGGTTAATTCAAACAAAGAACATTAAACATTTATATATATATATATATATAATTATTTATTATTATTATTATCTCTGTATAACTATATATTTATAAAAATACTATGAAACTAAACTACATAATAATATTATTTATTGTGGTTGTATCCTCTTTCTCATTGGCTACACAGGGCCTCAAAAAGACATCCTATACTTCAATAGATAAGGCCTTGCCAATGCTTGAGGAACATGCTGCCCAGCTGACTGAATTGCTCCAGGGTGCCCCACTCCCCAGCGTACCCCTCCCCAAGTCCCCATCTTGTGGCTACGAAATGCTAAAGAGAAGTCCACATGCCAGAAGACCAGCTGCTATCATGTCCGACGCCAATGTAATCAACTCCGCCGCAGCTGTGGACACTCACCCAATGAGGATTGTTTTCAACAATACCTTCCTCTCGTCGAGCACCAACAAACAGACATGTTCATCAGTGGGCCAGATAGTCTCTTTGAACAATGATAATGGCCATGCCACAAGTTACTCATGCACAGCTCAGGATGTGCTTACGCCAGGTCTGATCAATGTAATCAAGAACACTTTGTTGCCACACATTACATCCACCTATGGAGATGTTCTGTCAGTCACAGGTCCTGCTCGCCAGATTGGCACCAGGCCATTCTATGGCTGTGCCGGTGAGGACTACACCATCGACCTTAAGAATGGTTTTGAAGGTGATTATATGTTCTACGTCACTGCTCATCCAACCTTGGATGATGGCGTCATTGCCTACGCCACCGCTTGCTTGCAAAAGTCAGACACCAAAGCACCAATAGTTGGACTGATCAACTTTGCACCAAAGTTCTTTGCCAACTTTGCCAACGCATCCTATGCCAAAGAGAACCAGGCTGAGTGGCATACATTCTTTGCGTAAGTAATAATGTAGATCTCAACGCTCTCAGCCCAAGAGCATCTCCCTGACAAATCCATCCATCCCCTAAATATCAAATAGTGTATCACTTCACGAGGCCACTCATGCCCTTGGCTTTGCCTCTGACATGTACAGTGACTTTGCCACTGTCACTCCCTCGAGTCCTGCAACCAAGAATGTTGTTTCCAATGAGGTCTCCCCAACTGGAGCAGCCTACACAGTTCAAAAGACTTTCTTGACCACACCCGCTGTTAAGGCCTTCATTCAAGACCACTATGGATGTAACTCAATGGAAGGTGCTGAGCTCGAGTCCAACGGAGGTTCTGGAACTGCTGGCAGCCATTGGAGCGCTCTTCGCATTGGTGAGGAGCTGATGCTGGGCTATGCCCAGGCCTCGGCGCCACTCACTGGACTCACCCTGTCCCTGCTCAAGGACTCTGGCTGGTACACCACAAGTCAGACCGACGACGTGAAGCCCTTGATGTGGGGTCTCAAGAAGGGATGCGACTTTGCCCTTAAGCCATGCTCGCCCACTACCTGGGGATTCGAGGGTTACTGGACCGCCGGACTCACAGCCAACAAGCCATTGGTGTCTTGCACAGCTACCAGAGCCGGTGTTGGTTACACATCCGTTGTAACTTACAAGTCACCCCTCTCTGCAGAGTACCAGCACTTCTCTGACAACACTTGGGGAAGCATCAATGGCCAACTCTTCTCCTACTGCCCATTCAACTCAGCCGAGGTTTACTCTCAGTCTTATTACTGCTTCGACACCAACAAGCAACCCAATGCCAATGGAGAGGTGTTTGGAGATAGCTCGGCATGCTTCATCTCTGTCAGCAATGCGTCTGCCACTACCACTGCTCCAACCTGTTATCCACAGAGATGCACCAACAAGCAACTCCAATTCCAGTATGCCAATACTTGGTACACATGCCAGGCACCAGGCAGTGTTGTCTCAGTCTCACAGACGCTCTCTGTTCGTTGCCCAGCCGACTGTAACGCACTTTGCCAATATGTCGCCAATCATCCAAACACCAGTGGCGGTAGCACCACTGGCCTGTCCACTACTACTGCCAGCACCACTACTGGAGAGTTGACTTCAACAACTACGTCTAGCACCACAACAAAGCCATCGAGCTCGACGTTTGTCCAAGTGAACGCCATGATGGTCTTGGTTGGCCTGGTCCTTGCTTTAATAATATAATGGTATAATAATAATATATTTAATTAAATAAACGACCGAGTTTATAACTTGATTTGCTCAAGTTAGTTTTTACCCTGGGACCAAGTCCTTTCTATCTTCCATCATGAGGGATTGTGTATCTTTTCGAAAACAAGCAAAAGGTGTCGACACACTGACATTCAGCCAGAGCTAAAACAATTAATTAATCATTTTATTTGTAGTATAAATATATATTATATAACCAATAGTCATGAGCTCTACCTACCAGTCTGACTGGAAGAAGGAGTTGTACAAGGCAAATAGATCAACTGTACTCACTGTTTCAAATGAAACAGACTATATATTACAACGACTCTCTGTAAAGCTACATCAAGGTCTATTGCGTGTATTCCCACCAGGTACGTAGTAGTCACTGTTGATCAGTACTCCTCTAGCTAGATATAGCTTACATTACTCATACTGCTGCAACCTACTTCATCAATCATCAGAGACGATTGCACCAAACTCAAAGGTAGACTTTGCATCAGAGAGCAATGCGATGCTCACAGGAACAAAGGGCACTGTCATATACATGGCACTACCACCTGGTATGCCACCATTACCCAACAGTGCATTACAGACACCTCAACAGATGATCGGCTTGAGATTGTGGGAACCTTTCCTCTACGTCACTATCGATTGGTCCAATCCCTACTTCACCACGCACTCCTGCTCCATCTCCACTCAGACTCCACTCGAGTCAAAGTACTATCAATCGCACGAGGAGATCAACCGTCAGATACACTCAGAGGTCAAGGTGCACATCAAAGGACGAGTGCCTCAATTCAAGATTCTAAAGTCACCTCACTCACCATCACCAAACAACTCTAGCTCATCACTATCATCATCCCTCTCACCTTCCTCTCTAATGTCCTCTCCGCCCTCACCTGGCAACTCCTCCGGCAGCATTCCCAACACCCGTCCCAACTCTCTTCCACATGTGGCCTCACCATTGGCCTTTTTCTCCTCCCTCTCACCATCCACAACAACAAGCAATCCTTCATTCCCATTGCCCTGGAGCACTCTACCAGGTGGCACACCAGCGGACAAGGAGAACTGGAAGCATACGGTCCGTCGCGCAACCAGAGGACAGTTTGTATCAATCACAAACAAAACACCCCGTCTTCTCATTCGACGAGACTATGTTCTTGATCACGGCAGTTGGGCAGAGATACCACCCGAGGGTATACCACCTGGAGCCACGATTGAGTTTGGAACGGCAAGTGGTCTGTGCGCAGGTACCGATGGCTCGATCTTCTACTACTCCAACGGTCTCAAGGGAGACTTCAAGATGTCATTCAACAACCCATTCATTGGTGAGAACACCTTTAGCTATCACTGTCCACCCAACTTTGTAATCGAGAAGCAAGTGGTCCCAGGCACAATATCCTACGTGTACTTTACCATCATTGACAAGAGTTTGGTGCCCAGCGGTCAATCCTCAACTACATCGACCTCTCCATCAATGCACAAGGATCTAAAGACAGCTGGAAGTGATCTGCCTGATGACTCTATCCGTATAATGTCTCTAAACATTGGTCTGCTTTCGAACCACTCAATGCCACCAGAAGTGAGATGTGAGCATGTGGCCAAGTTGCTCGTGAACCTGCCAGAAAAGTACGACATCATCTGTCTTCAAGAGGTGTTCAATGCCCAATCCAAGGAGCTGTTGAACAAGTTGCTCAAACCATTCTACTCGTACATCGTGGACAAATCAGGAGAGGACAGCGGTTTATACTTTGCCAGCACATTCCCAATACTCTGGAGTGACTTTAGACTGTTCAACGAAGGTATTGGGCTGGACGTACATGCATCGAAAGGTGTACAAGGTGTCAAGCTAGACATCTCGTCCGTAAAGGAGAACAGCTCTCTCTATGTATTCAATGCCCACCTTCAGTCCAACCCCGATGGCTCCTTGGCTTGGCAGATGGTGTCTGGCGATGATAAGCTCAAGAAGGCCCAGACCGTCAGAACACTACAGCTGCAGTCGATTCGGGACTTTATCTCATCAGAGATCTCTCGAAACTCTGGTCAAAAGAATGCTGGTCTGATCCTATGTGGTGACATGAACATCGTTGGCGAGGCCGAGCAAGTGATCTCTGACGAAGGTAGTGCCGTACTCTCTCAGATCATACCAGAGCTTGCCAAGAAGATCAACAAGAATGAAATGCCCGCCACATTCAGTCATCAGCTGCTCGATAATCTCCTCAACAACAATGTCCCAATCAGGTACTTTGGTCTTTTGAGATCTCAGATCAATGGTCCACGAATGAAGTCATTGATGCTCACAGAGATGATCTCATACATTATCAAGAAGGAGATCATCGAGCTGTTGTCACAGAGACACAACCAGACCTCCTCCATCAATGATGACGAGTCAACATATCGCGATATCATTCTCGAGACATTCAACTGTGTCTTCCACTATGACACGAAAGCATCCACTGACTACTGGACAATGACTTTGAAGCGGCGTCTACGAGCGGAATTCTCCTCAGGACTCACTGAACTGGAGGAGTTGGACTTTGTCGACCTTAGAAACCACGTTATCAATCTACAGTTGCTCACTAGTTTGAAGCGATCGCTCGAAGTCACACTGGACACCAAGGCCAACTATCAGCTGATTAAGGGATCTCGATTCAAATCAAATATGCCAGCTCCCCTCATTGTCAGCGAGCACATTGAGGAATTGATCCTACCTCCACTGACAAGCTATTGGAGCATTGACAACAACAGTGATATTAGCTACATCTCCAGTTTGGACAAGATGAATCTGAGTGGCAGTGGTAACACCAACTACAGCAATGACGCAAACGAGGAGAATAGGATCAAGATATTCTTGCGACCAACCGAGGAATACGAATCAATGAAGGTGATTCTGGGCTCCCCTAACGATCTCTATCGTCTGTCCAATCCACACCAGCCT
The DNA here is from genome assembly GCF_000787575.1 of Acytostelium subglobosum LB1. Taxonomy (NCBI): domain Eukaryota; phylum Evosea; class Eumycetozoa; order Acytosteliales; family Acytosteliaceae; genus Acytostelium; species Acytostelium subglobosum. Next base: position 152,273 of record NW_012236494.1, on the reverse strand, counting down.
GGCTACACCATACACCAATCGCTAAACCAGATGGTCAACAAGGTCTCTGCCAAGGAGCGCATCGACTACATCTTTAGCTTCAACCTTTCACCCAACTTTGGTGATGACGAAGGTCGCAACCAACTCCTTCGAATGACCTGTCTAGAGTCCTCCATCCTGCCAATGGGGGCAACGCCACAAACAAGACTCTCTGATCACTTTGCTGTGGAGTGCGTCCTCCGTGTGGATGACTCAACCACTTCCACCTCACCAACATCACCTGTAAATAGAAAACAGCAGCAGACACAGCACAATCGTTCGACATCCAAAGGATAGATAGGAAGATAGTAATGATAAAGTAAACATTTATACATTTTATTATTGTATCGCTATTATTGTTGTTGCATGTACGGGAACTGCATTTGTTGTTGTCCTGGAACCATTTGTCCAGTTTGCATATACTGGAACTGTTGCTGTACTGGTTGACCAGGTTGTTGTTGCACTGGATGTCCTTGAACTGGTTGCTGTTGGGTTTGCTGGAACTGCATGGTTTGGGGTTGTTGTGGCTGCTGTTGAATGAATCGTTGTTGAGGTATACCACCAGCTATCTGTTGGGGTTGAGTTTGTACTGGTTGTTGCTGCTGAATACCAGTCGTCTGCATAAAATACTGCTGGTTGGCAGTGTTGGCCATTTGACCTTGTTGTTGTTGTTGAAAGTATTGCTGTTGTTGTGGTGGTTGTTGAGTTTGTTGTTGTTGTGGTGGTTGTTGTTGTTGTTGAGGTTGTTGTCCTGCCTGGTAGAACTGTTGCATTTGAGCCTGAGGTTGTCCTTGAATATTCTGCTGTGGCTGTTGTGGCTGTTGAACTGGCTGATTTTGCTGTACTCCTACTGGTCTGACGTTTGGATTTCCCCTTTGCAATTGTTGTTGTTGTTGTTGTGTTACTTGTTGAGTTGGGTTCTGCATATACTGCTGTTGTGGTTGTTGTGGCTGTGCCTGAACAGGTTGTTGCTGTTGTGGTTGAGTCTGCGGTGGTCTCTGGAACTGTTGGCCTTGCATCTGTGGAATCTGTTGGGGGATGCCTTGAGCTGCCATCTGTCCCATGTTTGCATGCATCTGTGCTGGCATCTTATGTTGTAGTTGTTGCTGGAGTAGCTGCTGCTGTTGTTGTTGAAGTTGTTGCTGCAATTGTTGTTGATGTTGGAGTTGTTGTTGTTGTTGTTGTTGTTGAAGTTGCTGAGGCTGTTGTATTTGTTGGGGAGGGACAACTTGTTGATACTGTCCCTGCACTCCTTGGGGCATTGTGGGGAGCTGGGTCTGTGACTTTTGTTTGTTCAGCTGATTGACTTGGACCTGTCCAGGTGCGAACTGTTGGTTTTGTGGTTGTTGAACGAATGCCTGCTGCTGTTGTTGTGGCTGCTGAGCATTCGGCTGCTGTTGTGGTATTTGGCGCTGAACTGGAATGAACTGTTGTTGCTGCTGCTGGGTAGGATTTTGCATCACCATGTTCTGAGCCTGTGGAACGACACCACCTGCGGCCTGTCCTGCATAGTACTGCATTGGCTGCTGTGTCTGTGGAGGTTGGGCCTGTCCTGGAGGACGAGCCTGTTGTCCACCAGCTGTTTGTCCAATAAACTGTTGCGGTTGTTGAGCTTGATGTGCCTGTGTAGAATATTGTGCCATCTGTTGTTGAGGCTGCTGGACCATTGCAGGTTGTGGGACTTGTCCTTGTTGAGCTGGAATCTGTTGTTGCATGTGTTGCAACACAGGCTGTGCATGTGGATTGACAACATGTTGTTGTGGTGGTTGTTGTTGTTGGTGTAACTGTTGTGGTACTTGTGCCATTGGCTTGACCTGAGTTGGGAATGGCTTTAGTTGTGACACGGTTTGTGGGATTTGTGTAGTTTGCATCCTGGCTTGTTGTTGTTGTTGTTGTAGTTGCTGTTGTTGCTGTTGTTGCTGCAATTGTTGCTGTGTCAATTGGCCCATCTGGGCCATAGGCATCGTTTGGATTGGATGGGTTTGGGTAGTTTGCTGATACTGTATAGGATGCTGAGGAATCTGCTGCTGAGGCTGTTGGACCACTTGCTGAACTTGTTGGGTATGAGTTTGCTGAATCTGCTGCGGAATCGGCTGCTGCTGCTGTGTGACTGGTTGCATTTGTTGTGGAATTAAGTGTTGTTGTGGTGGCTGTGGAGTGGGGATATGTTGCTGATTTGGAATCTGCTCCACTGGATGCATAACTGGCTGTGTTTGATGCTGCATTGGTTGAGTGGGAGAAGTGACCATCGGCTGAGCCACATGTTGCTGCAGGATTGGAAACGGTGATTGAACAGCTGCCACAGGATGAGTCATATGCTGCTGAGCAATTGGCGTGACATTCTGACCTGGAGTTCCAACCTGTACTCCAGACATCACCTGCACTGGCTGTTGTTTCTGTACCACTGATGTCGGTGTTGTTGGATGATGTTGTTGTGTCGGGATCTGTTGCTGCTGCATCGGTTGTTGTTGTGTCGGTGTAGGCATTGATTGAATGGGTGTGCCCATTTGCTGTGGTGGTTGTTGTTGTTGCATCGGTTGTTGCTGTTGAGGAGTATGTTGTTGTTGTTGCTGTGGTTGATGTTGCTGCTGCATAGGTGGATGTTGTGACTTTGGAGTTGTTGGCTGAGCGATAGAAACACCGCCACCAGGTGTTGGCGCAGACATCTGAGTAGTTGTTTGTTGAATGCCGATTGGCATAGGTGAAGGCTGAAGAGGTGTCGTTGGTTGTTGTTGTTGTTGTTGCTGATTCAACTGCTTCAGACCAGTGCCCAACATAGTGCTGGACAGTACGTCTCTCAGGATATTGGCAGAGACTGATGCCGATGCCTTTGACAACTTGTATCTCTGTCTTGATTGTAGTCTCTGTTTGAAATCATCATCAATGTCATCCAAGGCCTGATTCAATGATGAGTAGTGCTCTCTGACCATCCTTGTTTGTTGTTGTGTATCAGTCGAAGGTATATCAGAATCGTCTAGATTGTGTTGATAGGCATTGATCGCCTTCTTATTCATGTTCTCCAACTCTGGTGATAGTTTGGTTCTCAATAGATTGGGTACTATATATATCATTGTAAGTATGACATTGATCATGCGTGTATGATCACTAACTACATACCCAAGTTCTGATCCTGACCAATGACAGTTGGATAGGCAGCAACACTGTCCAATATAGAGAAGATCTCTCTCATCAATGCACCATACTCACCAGAGAGCACAGCAAAGTGACCAAGAGCATCCTCCCAGTTTGATGTTGTTGTGGTCAGCAACAGGTTCCTTATGTCCTCTGCCTTTGCCTTGATGGCATTAAGATTGACATCGATATCTACTTCTTGAAGCTGTTTGTTTGTTTGTTTGTTTATTGGTTAGATCTACATATTCATACACCAGCAAATACAATCAATAACATCATCATCATCATCATCATCATACCATGGTACAATCAAAGTATGATATTGAAAGAGAGAGATTGATAGATAGTAAGTAAGTAAGTAATAGTGATCAAATAACACCCAACTTGTAATCAAGTGAGTGTACTTCACTTTTACGTTTCACGCAGTGTGCACAAGAACAATCACAAACAAGAGTTGTCCTATCACTATGGTTCCAGTTAATTCTTTAATATATACTTCTAACATGACGTAGATTAGTCACTGTTATAAGTTATGTTCTCTTGCCTTTTGAACAAAGGTTCTGTAGTGCACCTTCCCGTTACTTTGATTGAGTATTCTGAATTAAGTCCCTTCTGAGGCTCACTTCTGTCATACAGTCTGTCAACACTATAGTAATTCATTCGTTATCATTGAAGTGTTACTTTATTCGATGGATTAGATATTTAATAGATTCTGAACGATGTTGATTGATTGCCAGTCGGTCAGAACATGTCCTCAGAACAGAAGGGAATCATTTGATCAGATCCATTCTGGAAGTATTTTGGGGTGTGTGGCAAAAGCAATGATTATTTGTTTGTAATAATTATTAATGCCAATAACAACAAATAGTATAAATAATGACTTAGTTATGTTCTCCTTAATCAAATCATAATCATCACAAATATTAAATCTAACTAACTACATTATAACAACAATAATAAGAAACAATGACCGCCACCATTGACTTTTATGGATGTAATTCTCCAAACGTTGCAAAGGTATTTATAGGTAGATCATGATGTCTGGTAGTTGTACAACAAATTCCAATGATAATATCCATTTACTAATTAATGATCAATCACCAACTTATTAGGTATTCCTTTTGTTAAAGGCATTGAACGTTGAATTCAACTACCATCACATAAACTGGAGGGCCGGTGAACAGTACAGTGATAAGTTTGTAAAGATCAATCCAAACTCAAAGATACCGGCCATCGTTGATCATGATGTCCAAGGTGATCCAATCACTGTGTTTGAGAGTGGCAACATCCTCTTCTACTTGGCCACCAAGTATGCCAAGTTCATACCCAACGCACAGAAACAGCCACGTGAACACAATGAGACACTGAACTGGCTGTTCTGGCAGATGGCCAACGTCGGACCAAACTTTGGCAACTGGTTCCACTTCTTCAACTATGCCCAAGAGAAGCAGCACTATGCCATCCAGAGGTTCCACAACGAGTTGAGACGTCTGTTCTACGTGCTCGATCGTGCACTTGAGCAACGCCAGTTTGTAGCCGGTGATCAGTTCACCGTGGCCGATGCCAGCATCTTCCCATGGGCTCGAATCTATGGCATGGTGCCAGAGTTCACCAAGGAGGAGTTCCCCAATGTTGATCGATGGTTGTCCACTGTTCGCAATCTGTCATTCGTTCAAGAGTGGGAGGCTGATGACAAGGAGTATAACAACAAGTATCCAAATCAGCCACCAACTGATGAGCAACGAAAGTTTATGTTCCTTGTTGATGGTCGTCGTCAGAATAAGTAATGAATGTTAGTAAATGATGAGACGTCGTATGTGTAATAAAAAAAGGGTAAACAATAACAAGTGTGTGTTCCCCATTATGAGTTCAGTTGGCCCAGATCCTGAGATCTGATTGTTTTTGTTTTTTTTTTGGCCCAACGATTATGATAAAAAGATACGTCCTGTTGTTGAGACACCCTCTGGATCAAGAGGTAGGTGTGTCCATCACAGAAACACACTCAGTCAAACATACATTCAATCAAACAAACAAACAAACAAACAACCACCATTATTTATTTATAAGTGTGTTTGTGTATGTGTGTGTGTTAAGGGTTGTTTAAGTGTCAATCAAGTACTCAACTCACTCACCCAATCAACCAACCAATCAATCAACTTAACCTACCAACCAACAAAACACTAAACAATAATAACACCATCCATCCATCCATCATCATTATCATTACCAGTAGTTCTAAGTTATTAGGAGGTCTACACTATTTATATATTTTATATTTATATATTTATATACACATTTGGAGACAATGTCTTCACAATCACAACCAAATACTGTCAATCAGCAACATCAAAATGTACAGACACAACAACAACAACAACAGGATAGTCAATCACAACAAACATCAATACCACAACAACCACCACAACCAGTGGCAGCTGTAGTTGTTATCAAAGAAGTACCAAGTCTATTAAATCTATGCTTTGATGTGATACTTGCAAACTTGGAACGATACCAGAATAGCGACCTATCGGATGTCCTGCCAATATCGGTCAAGGATCACCTTTTCTCATACTACTGCACAAAGATTGCGAGCGAGGTCTCTGTGTCACGATTCCCAATAACCAGCTTCCCAGAGGACAGATATCGAGATGTTCAACTGGTCAACAGGATCACCTGTCAGCGAGTCATACCTCTGTGCTTTGCCATGTGGTCCTCACTCGACTACCGCTTTGAGAAAGTGCGCAAGCTGATAGAGGAAGAGGCATGTGATGTGAACGAGAGCGATCTGGAAGGCTTCTGTCCACTTCACTATGCCGCCATTTACGGCCGAATAGATGCTTGTGAACTGTTGCTCATTCACGGTGCAGACTGTGCAAGAAAGAATAACTTTGGAAAGACTCCTGCTGATCTCGCACAGGATGTAAGAGTACAACAAATGATCAAACGTATGTATATTCATTTAACTTCAAAGTATGTAACTCATCATACTCACAATCAATCATCCCCATTCAATAGTCAGAGCATTACTCTTTAGAAAGGATGAGGTTAAGGAGATGGAGCAAGACCTGGTGATCAAGAGGAAGAGGATGGAGGAGTACAAGAAGAAGAAGTTGATCGAAGACTTTATGTCGCACTCCAAACAATTCTCATCGGTATTGGAACAGAAGGGCTACATTCAAAGGAAGAAGCCCGTATCAGTTAGCGTTGAGGCGTCAAGTACCAACTGCAACAACATCAGTACAATAGCAACAGGTGGCAATATTATATCTACACTACAATCATTATCTATTGAACCAATCAATAACACAACAACAATAACCAACATACTACAACAACAACAACAACCAGACACACAACAGACTATATCATCAACGTCCAACACAGCGGCGGGATCCAATCCTCCATCCTCAATCAACGACAACACAATGCGAACATTTATAGCCCAGATCGACCTGCCTACAACACAACAACTGAACGTCAACATCCACCATCAACATCATCACTCGGTGCACCATCACCAGAGCACCTCGGCATTCACACAAACCACGCACACCATGGAGAACCTGAACATTAGCATTCCTCGTAGTAGACAGAGCAACAGTACAGGACCCATACCACATACATTAGTGAGTGGAGGTGGAAGTGGAGTTGGAGGTGTCGACAACGAGACCATGGTCATTACCGACAACAACTCTATCAAATCAATCCACCAATCACCTCATCATCACGACTCTTTATCCAAGGAATATAATCAATATTAATAGTTTAGTTTAATTTTAAGTTAGTATTAGTAGAGGTAATAGATAGATAGTAGTAGTTATAGTCGACCACAACTATCTCCCCATGTAGAATAAACAAATACCATCCATCTGTCAATCAATGTATTGGTTGCATCCCTTCAAATGAGTGTTCTTTTTTTGCAAACAGGGGTGGATAATTTACACGTTTTTTCAATCAAATAGCATTTGACGAACGAGTCACATTCAATTAACAATCTCATTATTGTTCCACCCATACAAATATTATTATTTATATATATAACAGATAGAAGAACAACAATGAGAGAACTAAAGTTTCATGAGCAGAAGCTCCTAAAGAAGGTTAACTTTGTACATTGGAAGAAAGAGAAAACAAAAGACTTGGCCGATATAAAGAAGTTTGGTCTGTCTGGCAAAGAGGAATATGAAGCGTATGTGATCAATCAATTAATCAACCATATATATATAGTGTAGTAGAGTTATTATATTGACATTAGTAACATACAAATATATATAGATATACAAAGTTGGTACACTCAATACAAAAGATTATACATATGATATCAACGTTGGACGAGAAGGATCCAGTCAGGAAGAAGGTCACTGATGATCTCTGCGATAAGCTCTATGATATGGGTGTGATTGATACAAAGTCAACTGCTTCATTGATAACAATCGGACAGGCTGCATTCTGCAGGCGAAGAGTGTCTGTACTTTTGGTCCGTTTAAAGTTTGCTCAGAACCTTACACATGCTAATACATTGGTACAACATGGTCGTAAGTATCAATTATATATTACCCCTGATGATGGTGATGTTAACTGGCCGACACTATCAATTATAGATATGAGGATTGGACCAGAGATTGTTAGCGATCCAGCGATGTTGATCACAAGAAAGCTACAGGATTTGTTGACTTGGGCTGATGGATCATCGATGAGAAAGAAGGTCATGGAGTACAACGACGAACTGGACGATTACGAGCTGCTTCAATAATAAACAGGACAGACAGGCAATATCATCCAGACAAACAAAGATTATCTCACTCGATCATCTTGGAAAAGGACATTGTTGTTGTAGGGTGGGTGATATACCTGGCGACAGTTTATTATTAATAATGGTACCACATTGAACATCACCAAACGGGATTGTTTATGTCCTGAATGGGTTGTTGTTGTTGTAGCCATGAAATGGAAATTATTGTTATAAGGTATATAGGGTGTTGGACAATGTGGACGTTATTTACAATGCAATCTGGTTGAAGTAATCGGTGAATGAGAAGGTGTTGGTTGATGACGCAGTTGACGATGTCATTCCATAATGATAGTCATCGGCATAATCAGAGTCTCGAAGGGGTGAGGGAGGAGCCTCATTGATCTCTGGTACCATGGCAATGTCCATGTAGGAGTCGTTGCCAAAGTCTATAGTGTCATCCAGAGACAACAGTGTCTCACCTCCTTCAGAGACAAGGTCGATCATCGAGGGTGTCATTACCAATCTCTCGATCATGTTGTTGCTCAATTTTACACCGAGTGATAGTGGGACGGGTGGTGGCGGGTACATCGGGTCGATCATTGGCACTGATCTCTCCGACTCCTTATCCTTCTTGTCTGCCGTGATTGTCTTTACCAATGATCTGGGCTTTCCAACTGATACCAATCCTCCGCCAGTTGAGGTGATCAATGGCTTCTTCTGTGTGATGGTACGAGTTAGATCAAGCTTGATGTACGTACTGAGACATTTAGTCTGGTACTTACCTTTATGGATGTTGGCTGTGAGGATGATGATGGTACGAATAATAGATTGGACATTGTGTTGGATTGGCCAAGCTTGGACTTTGAGCCACCCAGTGATTGGTTGGGAGTAACGTTGGAGTTGGTCACATCGCCGAGAGCCATACGGGGGGTCTTGGGCATACTGAGCATGGACTTTTGTTTGGGCAGTGAGTTGTGTGATGGTGTCAATGTGGACACCTTTGATGTGCTGCTCAACTTGTTCTTTAGAGCCACAGGAGCGTTCTCCTTATCGAATGGTCCTGCTATTCTAATGCCTGCTGTTGAGATCATTGTTGTATAATTGTGTTGTGTTGTTGTGTTGTGAAGTGATGGGTTTATGATGATGATGATGAACAGTAACTAATGTCACTATTGTTTGATATTTAGTTTGTTTGATTGAGAATAATAAGACTGTGTTTGAAGCTTGTTCTCTTTTGTTGTTTGTGTTGACCATGTTCATAGCCGTTAACGGTTTTCCATCAAACCTCCAAAATTCAAATTCAAAAATCAGAAGTTCGATATTAGTAATTGACTTGGATAAAGCAGGAACATAGTCTCAAACAGAGAGTAGGTGGAGAGTGAGGGACCATCCATCACTACGTATTGTGATCATGATCACTTTATTAACAATTATCATCATCGTCATCATCATTGTCAAAGTGTAATGTTGAGGATTTGACCATCTTCAGACCTCCTTTGGATTTGGTGGAGTTATCTGTTGATGATGTAGACTGTTGTTGTTGTTTGTTGTTGTCAATGTATATGTTGTTGGACAATGCCTTGTTGGTGTCTTTCTTCTGTTGGTTTGTTTGATTAAATCAGTGTGTTAGGGTCGTGTTTCGTTACCCTCTTCGTTTTTAAGATTTATACATACGTCTTCGACAACACCTCTTCCATCTTGATTAGGCCTGTAGCCCAGGATAGCTCTTAGATCATCCTCACTATAGTTGCTGACTTGTTTGGACTTCATCAATCTGTGATATCTTGTTTGTGCCACCCATTGTGTTTTCTTTGGCTTAACTTCCTCCTCTTCTTCACTGCTACTACTGCTGCTATCACTCTCACTCTCACTCTCACTGCTGCTGACCTTCTTGTCATCCTCACTTTCACTGCTACTGCTGTCCTTTTCACTCTCACTCTCGCTGCTACTGCTATCACTGTTATTATTCTTCTTCTTCTTTGACTTTGTCTTTTGTTCACTCTCACTCTCACTGCTGCTGCTGCTACTGGCACTCTCTTTATCACTCTCGCTCTCACTGCTGCTACTGTCACTGCTACTCTCTTTCTCATCAGCAGACTTTGCCTTTACAAACAATGATAGCCTCTTCTTCTTTGTGATTTGGTTCATCTCTTCATCCTCTGAGTCAACAGCAGAGTCATCCTTCTTTTCCTTCTTTCTCTTCTTCTTCTTCTTATCGTCGTCGTCCTTGTTGCCATCCTCTCTTCCTTGATTTAGTTTAGCCAATATATTGTCAAAGTCCTCGTTTGTTCTCTCCCAGTTCCTAGAGTATGATACACCAGTCTCTCTACCAATGCCTCTATTGTCCACCTTCTTCTTTGTCGTGACGAACTGTACCTCTCCATCCTCTTTAGCACCTAGACCCTTCTCCTTGCTCCATCCCATCTTCATCATCATCTTCATTGCGAAGCCTGATGTTGATTTATCTGCTACATGTACCTCCTTCATCTTTGTAGTTATATATATTTGTTGTATTTTATAATAGTAATAATTATTGAGGAGCACTCTATTCAATCAATGTTTGATTAAAACAATCGTTCGTTAATCGACAACACACATAATTGTCAATTTTTGCAAACACTCTCTTTGTAATGTTTTTTTTTGTTTTTGAATGGAACTGCGGATGAGTCATCCACTTAGCTCTGACATCCACAAAAAAACACACAAGGTGAACAAACAACAACCAATACTTATCAACATCACATCACAAGATAGTTAGTTATATTAGTATAGTTTAGAACAAAGAGGTTTATATATATATTTAGTTATAGTTAAAGAAATGATGATGGCGATCAAATACAGCTTGATGGTCATTGCATTGTTTGTATTGTCATCCAATGCATTGTACTTTGAATTGAACGGTGGTCAGACAAAGTGTTTCCTAGAGGAGAACCCAAAGGACACTCTATTGGTTGGCAACTACGTCCTTGAGGACTTGAACCCACAGAATGGAATGCCCAATTCACAATTGGGTAAGCACTCCTCAATCAATCAATCAATCAATCATTCAATCATATAGTTAGTTAACAAACAAACTTACACTTCATTGAACAGCACTCACAATCAAGATCACTGATCCAGAGAACCATGAGGTCATGAACAAGCATATGGGAGCATCTGGTAGATTCGCCTTCCAAACTCTTATGGGTGGTGAGTACAAGGTTTGCGTCTCCACCAACAGCTCAAAGTGGTTCGGTCCATCCATCAAGACTGTATGTAGTTTATTAATTGAACATTCATCATCATCTTAATCATATCACTGACACTACCTACCTATCTACTTACCTACTCACAGAGACTTCACTTTGATATTCTGGTTGGAGCCAATGCCAATGATTATGAGGAGATTGCCAAGGCTGATCACCTTAACCGTATGTATACTCAATCAATCAATGGCACCATTCATACATACAGATATACTAATGATAAAATATAATGATATATAGAATTGGAGATTGCCCTCAAGAGACTGAACGACAGAGTTACACAGATCAGAAAGGAGCAGAGCTATCAGAAGGCTCGTGAGATGACCTTCCGTAACACAAGTGAGAGTACCAACAACCGTGTGACTTGGTGGGCTGTCCTCCAGCTGGTCGTCCTCGTCCTGACCGGTTTGTGGCAGATGAGACATCTCAAGTCATTCTTTAGAGCAAAGAAGTTGGTATAAAGCATCAGCAGCAGCAACAGCGTATATTCAACCCAAGTTGATGATGATGTGTGTGTGTGTGTGTGTATGTGTCTATGATGTGATGTGATGTCAGTGCGAATGAATGGATAACAACCAAAGTCTATTCAGTTAGTTACAACTACGTCATCATCATTGTCAACATCATGATCATTGCCAATAAACAATAATAACACTTTATGAAAAGATCGTGCTATGGAGACTGACAACAACTTTTCAAAAAGTGGATATTTGATTCTTCAGTCCTCCTGTGATACCCTCACTATCATTATCATCTTGATTCATACAAGTAACATCAACAAGAGATATCATTTATATATACGTCAGATGGACTTCCAATTCTCATCGTTCGACTCTAGACGATGGGCCTATATAAGAGGTCGATCAATACTACACTCTATTGTACAGACGAGAGAGCTGGGCGACTATGGCATCGATGCCGTTCAGGTAGTGAGTGGACATATAGCCATACGTTATCAACAGTCTCGTACATTGGCCGTGTTTGATGCCACTGTGGCCTCTCATCAGATCAAAGAGACACAGTCACAGAGCACTGAGCAAAAGATGCTTGCAAAGGCACTGCTGCCACCACCCTCTGTCAACCAGCATTCGGCCACCCTGCCCCTGCTGGCCTGCTCGTTCTCCTCACCAATCGTTCGATTCTACTTCGACAGATCGACACCGAGCTCCATTGCCAACAAGGTGGCCCCTCGACAGGTCCCTGCATCGGGCAAGAAGCCAGCAAACAGCAACCCGCTCAGACTGTACGCGTTCGAAGCCGATGGACTACTACACGCATGGGAGTGGATAGATTCCGAGTACCGATGGGCATACAATCTCAAGGTGTTCCTTCCATCGATATCAACTAGCGAGCCAAGCGCAATGCCACATATGGTGCCTACGACATTGATTCATGGTGCAGTGTATGGCCAGCAGATAGTGTGGATGTCCAACAATGCGCTCCACATGCGTACCTTTACATTTGACACCAATGCACCCTCACGTGACCCAGTTCTCAAGCAGTTCCCCAGTCAGCCTCGTGGCTGTGAGGAGGTGCTTCCTGGCAATCTGACGATCTCTCGAACCGAGACCTTTGACATCCGTAGAGAGTGGCTGGACTTTATCAATCATCCATCCACACGCATCATATCGACAAAGATGGGCACATGGTTCGTCACCAAATCATTCATACTCTTGTTCTCCAGTAGGAGTAAAGTATGGTTCGTCACCTATTATAAGGGCAAGGAGCCACAGACGACAACCGGTCAACCTACAAGGAGGTCACAGCAACAACAACAACAACAGCAACAACAATGTGATATACATGCGCCATTGGACGACACTACAACATCGAATCAGACAGAATCATCATCATCGACAGAGGACGAGAGTCTTGTCGACTCAAAGAATTGCATCGTTGAAGTGTTGGACGTCTGCTCCCATCCAATAAGTCAAGAGCTCATGGTTCTAGATTCAAATGGACGTGTTTACTCTTGTGACTTGGGCGAGCGCGAGACGCTCAAGTTGAACTTGGTGGCAGTGCTTCATCCATGGGAGTACGATTCAGAGCACAATGTACGCATCGTAATGCATCAAAGTGCACTGGTCATACTCAATCGATCAAAGGCCTACTTCTTTGACCTCAAGTGTGGTCAACTTCTGTCCACTCTTTCCACACCCATCAACACGTCCAACATCACCGTTGGTGGAGTATGGGAGCAGAGTCCCATAGGAATTGTCTGGGGATCAGGTCTCTGGGCACGTGGCGAGGGACTCTGGGAGATCAGAGCCGTGGGCGCACCAACACATCTCATCGAGAGCCAACTTGTCAATCACAATGCCGGTGTGAACAACACCAATAGCTTTGTAGGCAACACGGTCCAGGCAAAGAATCAAACAATTGGCTGTGCACCTGCTGCATGTCGTCAGTGGGACATGAAGAGATTGGAGGCCAAGTACCTACTAGAGATGGCACTCAACGAGCAGGATGAAGACGCCAAGATCCAGATATGTCGTGCCCTTCTGCCCAAGCTTGAGAACCCTTCTCTTGTAATCGCGTTGCTCTCCTCGATGCAGTCAGAGAGCAGCTCCAAATTCCTTTTCGATGAACTCAACAAGTTCCTCGAGTTGTACAACTACCACCCGACACCCGGTGCCCTTGAAGACGACGATGCGGAGCAGGCAAAAGCACGTGGCTGCTTCCATTATCATACACCACTCAATCAGATTATGGTGCCACTGCTGAACGAGTATCACGACCTACAGCGATCAATCAAGGAGACGCCTCAACATCACGTGCCAGCACTGGTTGGCGATGACATTGCATCACTGGTCGACATCAACAAGGACCGACTGCTAGAGCTGGGCAATGAGACCATCGAGTACTTCAAGCGCAAGAATGCACCACTACTCTTGGAGCGATTCGAACAATTGCTCAATCTCAACGCCATTGACTTTGACAAGTACACTGACATCTATGGTGAGATGGTACCATTCCCTCCAATCAGCGATGTTCTTCTTCAACAGGAGGATATACTCAAGCGCAAGACCAACATGAAGAGTGTAACTGGAGCTGCATTCGATCGCAATGCCCTCACATCACCCCTGATGGCTGGTGCCGTCGAGGACCAACCATCGACGTCCAACAACAATGCAGGCACAGGTGGCAACGTCCTCTATCCAGTGTATCCATTGTTTGAAACGTTGTGCCAACTGTACTATAGTGTCAAACCTCAGAGATTGGTACCATTTGTTCGAATAATATTCAATGCTGCCACGCTCAAGACGTTGGATGTCCAGTCCAAGGCCAGCTTCACAGCCTCGGCCTCTGTGCCAGCCACTGAGGTCAACAAGTTCATTCCACAGAATGATCACTTCACACGCGCTCTCCTGGCGCTGCCCACTGGTTTGCCCTCTGACGAGCCACGCATCGAGGCCAAGTTCAAGCTGCTCTGTGCCGTTGGTCACAAGCCCAATGCATTGCGATTCCTACTTGACACAAACCAATGGGACCGAGCCATTCAGATTGTCAGACAAGCTTCATACAGTGATCGTGAACACTTTGTATTGTTTGAGGTATGGTGGCAAAAACGACAATGCTAGGCTTGATTGCGTTTACTAACATCGTTGTATCAACAACATGACATTATAGATTCTGATCACACATTGCATCGAGAAGAAGGACAGTGCAAAGCTTAAACAATGTTGGCACGTGATTCCAAAGAATTACTCTGTATTTAATCTGTTCTCAATACTCAAGTCTCACCAACAGCAACAACAACAGCAGCAGCAACAACAACAACATCAACATGAGCTATCATCATCACTTGGCAGTATATTGGGTGGCAGTGGCAATAGTGGAAGTAGGTCAAGTACACCTACGATCAATCATCAGCATCACACCAAGATAGTATCGACCAGACCCAACGAGGAGTTAACCATCGATATGTTTAGAGGTCAACTATTGAAACTATTGAACTAATAATGCTGGATTAGAGGTTGGTGCATAGAGGTACCTACCTCTGATTGTCCGTACCTCCTTCAAAAAAAAAACATAACTTCCATAAACAATATATGATCATGTAGGCAAACCAGTTTCTTTTCTTTCAATCACCATTGGTTTGAGTTAAAGTTGATCACTGATTGATAATACATGATTAATGAAAGGAAATCAACCGTCCATGTATTCAGGTCCATGATTTGTCAATCAGGCAGTCAGAAACAAGACCACTTTCAATATTAACTACAGATACTACAACTACAATGCTCCCATTATATATTCTGCAGCTTGTGTTCAAGAGCTTGTCTGTCATTGATCAAATATGCTTTGGGATGACCAACAAGTATGTACACAACAATCAGAGCAGATTACTGAGGTACGAACATAGTACATCCTCAGCTGAGGTGCACCATGCTACCATCACAGTGGCATCACAAATAAAGACGTCATCAGCGCAGTTGATATCGTCATGGGTGCTAAGCAGTGAGTTCAATGCCAATCGCAAGCCGGCCAACTGGCTCTACGGTGTTCCGAGCAACATCACGACGATGACGCTGGTGCATTTCAATTGGCCTCTTGGCCAAACGTGCTGCCCTCGTCACTGACCTCAATTACCTTTGACAAAGGCTTCAACCAGCCATTGCCGCGCTTCTCCATCCCACCAAACGTCACATCACTGTCTTTGGGAGATGATTTCAATCAGGTGATGCTCGTCAAAGGCCTGCCAACCAAGCTGACCTCGCTCACATTCGGCAATGCATTCAATCAAGAATTGCGAGTTGGCTCGCTCCCAGCCTCTATCACAACGCTCTCCTTTGGACGGGAGTTCAACCAGCCACTTGATACAGACGGTATCCTCACAAACGCATTGACCTCACTGACTGTTGGCGACAGGTTCAACCACATATTTTCCAAGATAATGGCATGCTCACTCACCTCATTGACTGCAGGTGAACAGTTCCTGCTCACAGAGATCGGCATGCTCACTGACGTCTCAACATTGGTGCTTGGCCACGGTTTCAACCAACGTCTGCCGAGCGGCTCACTGCCTCGGTCCATCACAGAACTCTACCTTGGCGATGAGTTCAATCAATCGTTGGAGATTGGATCGATTCCTCAGTCAACAGTGTTGGTTCAGTTTGGAGAACGCTATGAGCATCCGTTGCCCATTGGCACCATTCCAAACTCAGTCACCCATCTTATCCTTCGAGGCAAGTGGCTACCTGTCCACTCACAACGAGTGGCCACCTTGGAGATTGGCAGTTTCAATTCAGCAAGGGGCAGAGGCATGTCTTTGCCAGATTCACTCACATCAGTGAAGATTAGATACTGTGACGAGATGGACTCGCAGTCAATGCCAGCACTCCCTCCATCAGTGACAAGGCTGATTGGTGTACATTTTGTCTCGCCATCTAAATTGCATTCTGGATGCATAACATCGTCCGTCACAGAGTTGTCATTTGGCCAGCACTTCAGAGGGCCATTGGTTCCGGGCTTCATTCCGCCATCAGTGACGGCACTCTCCTTTGGGCCACACTTTCGCCAACAGCTGAACGGTGAACTTATCCCAACATCGGTCACTTCTCTCTCAGTGTGCTTCGATCGTCTGTCGGATTTGAGTGACCTCCAATTGCTTGACAGATTGGAGATGTCCCAGGGCACCCTGATCAGGCTTGGAAAGGAGCTGGGCAAAGCTCCTTTGAAACGTCCCCTGTCCAAAGAACTATTGGTCAATGTTGTTGACGGCGAGGGATTCACACTCTCCATGTTGGACATTGCACCAACTATATCGTATGCTGGACGCATCAACTTCAGCTTCCGAAAGATCAGTGACGGTCTTGTCTGTTTGGTTGTCTTCCAAAGGTATTGGATCACAGCAATCTCTCACCTCGAACGAATTCTTCTCCCTCTCTTTGTGGCGACATTTGTATGTTAACACTTCAGCGATGTCTGCAGAGTAGACAGTAGCGAGGGAGGCTATCTGACACACCGTTGAGACGGCAGAGCAATGAAAAGTCGCACAGCGTTGAGTACATATCGGCCAGGTCTCCTGTGCACAGGATCGACTGCAAGGTATGTATCAGACTTCATTTTCCGATACAATCACAAGGCCAAGGAATCGTTGATCAAGTGACTGGACGTAAGAGGAGCCCCGATATGGATCTCACCTCTCTCTAAGAGTTCTTTAACTTCTTGGGATCAATGAAGTCTCTCATTGGATATCATAGACCACCCAGAGGATTCTCCTCTTCCGAGGTAACTATAGTTCATGATTGTAATCGCAGTCATTTGAAACTTAAGATAGGACACAGCCTGATACACATAGGAGGATAACCCTTCTTCTGACTCTATGATTACCAATCAATCAATAAACACATAACTTAATGTTGACCAAAAGACATACATACAGACATTGAGTTTAAAGTGTTTAGATACTTGTCGTTTGAGTCGTCTGACCGATCATCTGTGTTTCAGAGTGTGTGTGTTTGTTTGTTTTGGATGCAATTATGATAAAGGGCTGACTCCCAAACGAAACCCACCATTGGGGTGCTTAATTAAAGTTGCCTTCATCAAGTTATCTATGGTGGATTGACCTATCTATCTTATTAAATCAAAAATATTTTACTAATAGATAGAGATAATAGATAAAGTCATTTGATTGCCACTGACTGACCAGGACTCTTTTACACTTTGTCATCAGAATTGTTTACCAGGGTATGTGAGATAGAGAGATAGATAAATTCCACCACACTGTTTGAACTCGAATGCATTCACACACACACACACACCACACACACAACACACCACACTTCGATCGACTCAGATACTATCTGTTACATCATCTCCAGCATCAAAGATAGAGTCTACTTGTGTGTTTAAAGACAGAGAGACGCACGACACATAAACAATAAGCAGACGTCTCTCTCTCTTCATGTAGACAATGTGACTGTCTGTCTGTCGCTCATGTTGTTATTATCAACAAAGGTTACTAATCAAAGAATAATAAGAATTAGGCAACAGCTTCAATCATAACAGTAGTAGCACTATTCAAACAATAATACTGGTGTTTTGGATCAACTAAAACAACAATGGAGTCAGAGTCTCCACATCCCCCTGTCAATGCTTCCGCACCACTGAGGATAGGAAACAGAGCTGGTCTATACAAGATTGACGAACAACAGGCAACACATGCACATCTGCACACAAAGACATCAAGTCAGGACTTTGGTAGTGACAACTATAGGATGACATCATCATCATCGTCATCACCTCCAATCGCATCTTCCACAGATTCATCAAGCGCTGTATCAACAACATCAACAACACATGCTGCTGCCCAGTTGGGTATACAACCAGATGCGTCATCCACTCCGCCAATGATGTCATCTCCACCGTCGTCACAGTCATCGTCACCAGTGATACCGTCACCAGGCACAAAGAAGAGCAATTTCTTTTCATCCTTCTGGAGAAAGTCAAGATCGGTGGAGAGTTCACCTCCAGCAACCGCTGCACCAAACATCACACGATCAACATCAAACCTAATGGAGAAGAAGCCTGGTCTTCAACAACCAATCACATCCAGTATGGACTCATTCCCCAAGCCCATTGGGTCCCCTCTATACATATCATCTACATCATCATCATCGTCATCACCTTTATCATCATCACACTCAATTGTAAATAAGTCCCGTTCATTCTCTATGTCAGTTGGTCATCCATCGCCTCCACCTCCAATGACATTATCCAATCGCAAGACATCGGATACTCCACCACCGACCCAACATCCACAGTATAAACCACCACTCCAGCGACAACAGAGCACAGAGTTGGTCAACTCTCCAGAGACAATGACACGAGGAACAATAAGCTCCTCCAGTTCGAGCACCAACCTTAGCAAGCTTTCTATTGCCAATGATGCGACATGGATGATGATAGTTTCTAACTGGGAGGAATGGTCTGGACGCCACTTTCGTCCAATGTTCACCAAGTATGTCTATCAGGGCATACCCGATCACTTCAGACCTGCCATTTGGATACAGCTATCAAACATGATCAAACCAAAGGCCATCATACCTACATGTACAGAACTCACACTCAAATACAAGATGGACAGCAACAGACCATTGAACATACATGCACTATCGACCACCTCCACCTCTGTCCCCACCGCTGGCCAGTCCTTCACACGAGCGCGTTCCTCTTCTTTGGCCATCTCTCCTCCAACATTGTATAATACCAACAGACTACCAGCATCACCATTCACCAACTCTCCACCCATTCTCACCAACCTTGAGCCGCTCCCCACCAAGATACACAAATGCTTCTACTCCGACATACTCAAACATACATCCGAGTATGAGGAGCAGATCAAGGTCGATGTCCAACGGACATTCCCAGATATGCCAGAGGCACTTCGTGATCACTACTCCAGTTCCCTATGTCGTGTTCTAAAGGCTGTCTCACTCTATGACAAGGAGATGGGCTACTGTCAAGGCATCTCATTTGTTGGAAGCATCATCATTACCAAGGTACCAGAGGAGGAGACATTCCACATTCTCGTCAGGCTTCTAGAAGGTGTCATGCGTGACTTTTATACAATTGGTATGTTAACTCAGCTTATTGATCGAGTCATTATCAACGAACACCTTGACTAATCATCCTCCACACCTTTAGGAATGAGAGGTTTGAAACTTCGATTGTTCCAATTGAGTAGATTGGTGAGGGACTTGTTCCCAAAGCTGCACAGTCATTTGGAGAAGATTGACTTGGACTTTACAATCTTTGCATCACCATGGTTCATGACTGCATTCTCTTATCATCTATCAGAGGAGTGTGTTGTGCGAATATTGGACGTCATACTGCTTCAAGGTATTGAGGCCTACTTCTCTGTTGGCCTTGCAATCTTCCAAATGATTGAGAGTGATGTAATTAATTGCACAGACAGTGCACAGGTTATGGACTACTTCCGATCACATGCCAAAGAGAAGATAGACGTTGGCACACTTATGGACATTGCCAGTCGCATTCATGTCAGTTCCAATCAACTTGATGCGTTTGCTCAGCAATTTGAGATGGACAACAGCGGCACTCCTCATATTCCCACCACATTCGACCCCAACAAGCAACCAAAGCAGAAGGCCAAGGATCCAAATTGGGTTGTCAAGAAGTACAAGCTACTGGAAAAGGTACACCACCTGGAGCAGGAGTTGGCCAACAAGAAGTTGGAGTTCTACCATATCACCAGGAAGAATGAAGAGGAGAAGTTGGAGTTGGTGCGTCGACTACAACTGCTCTCAGAGAGGGAGTCCAGTCTAGTTGAACAAAACAGAGAGGCGACACTCAAAGGTCAACAACTTTTAAAGGAGAACGAGGTACTGAAAGAGAAGCTGTTGGAGTCCGAGAGATGTAACAATTACTTGGTGGACAACTTCAATCAACTGAGAAAGAATCATCAAAATATAAAATAAAGTTAAATAAATGTAGAATCTCCAAAGTATACAATCTCAGGTCCATATTATTTACAAATTTAGGTATTACAATACCTGGTGAAGATGATCATTTATTCATAGATCACAGGGAACCTCGGATTGGAAACGAATGACACACTTTGTCCCCCAGTCAAAAGACTGACACCAGGATACACTGGTTGATCAATATTCCTGAATGCTACACCCTGACATACTCCATTCACATAGAATGATAGTGTCCTCTCTGGCATATTGACAAGTACACCTACTCTATCTCCCTGTACGAATCCCTTTGCAAAGGGCAGTCCATTGCCACTGTTGTTGGCCTTTCTTCCATCTGCCAAGTAACCCCATCCTCCACTGCTTGTAAGATATGAATGCCAAACTTGGAATGATGCAGGAATCACTCCAACTACCAAATGGAAACCTGTCTGATTTGAACTGATGGAGTCGTTAGTATGAGTTTAAGTAGATGGTTGAGATTGAGACATACTTTAGACCATCAATAAACACCTCCCAATAAGTACATCCTGATTCAATCAGTTTCGAACCTCTGGCAGATTGGTAACTTCCAAGAAAGTCCCCACCGTGGGCAACTCTAGTATTGTCGTCAGATAGTGTCATCTTTCCTTTAAACTTTGGATCCCAGTGACCTGGATATAATGTGTGAGTGAAGAAGAACTGTTTCCATAGTACTGGCGATTGTCCTTTATAAAATCCATATCTTTGGTTACACATATGCTAATAATAATGAACTATTAATAATGATTTCAGTCCTAGTAATGTTTACAACAACTACATACCTTCCATATCTCCTCTTCATTACACATGACTTTAAAGAACCTGTTCACTTGTGACAGTCTTAGTACTGATTCCAAATTGAGGAACTTGCATATACAGAACAATATCTCCACTGGTAGGAAGTTGAGTATCTCGTGATACCTGAAGTTGAAGTCTTCGTTGTTCCCATGACCAGGTGGGAATTCCAATGAGAGTTGTCTCTTTCCATTGTTTGATTGTTTATATTGTTGTAACTTTGCAGCTTCCTTCTCTTGGATGGTGGCATCATCCATCAATTCCTTTGTCAAATCATCAACAGAATGAATTGCACGAGCACATCCAATGCCTCGACCACTTCCACCTCCACCTCCCAATCTCTCCAGTTCTAAATTATTCATTTTGTAATATGTGGAAGATTGAATGAATGAGTACTAGACTCTATTGTCTTTGTTGACAACAATGTATAACTCTGTAATAAGAATATCAATTACAATAACAAGAGATAGATAGACGAAACGAATCCTTGTACATTCATTTGAATTCACATGTATGAAGCAGCAATATAAACAATAGTGCATGTCAGTGTACACACATTAATTTGGAAAACGATACGATAGATGTTGTTGTTGTTATTGTTGTTGTTGTTGTCCGTCCTGAATTACAAACATGTATCTCTGTCTGGTTTATTTGTGTTTGTGTGTGTGTATCTGTTGAACACCCCTCAAGCATACCACTACCACCAATACCCCCTTGGAGAGGGTGTGTCCTGGACAAACGACAGACCAGTCCAGATTCACAACCCCAATCCTAACAGAGGGTAGTGCTTACTGCACCAAAATTGGCAATAAGATGGGACAACAACATCGGTATGCGGTGTTTGGAGGGTTGGGTGTGTGTTGGTGTGATGTCCACCAATCTATATTTGATGTCAATCTAGTTGTTGTTGTTCATTCAATCAATCGCACAATGTCTTTATGTTCATGAAATGATAATTGGTTGGTGTTCGACAATGAATGAATGATGGGTTGTTCCCATTCATATATATAAAGGCAGATATAAATACATTTAAATACATTTGATCTTCTTGGCAATTACACTACATACAATGGAATTGAGTGACAAGATAATTATTCGTCCAGAGGAATCTCAGTTCAATTCCATGTCATCCACTACCGCATTGCTATAATCATCGTTATCATAGTCCAATCTGTTGGAAATGGAGTGTCAGTCAAATGTGTCAAAGATATGACATCTATCTCTCTCCGATATCATTTCCTCTTCTTTCTCTACAACACTTACACATCATCCTCATCATCACTGGCACTCATCGTCATTCTCTCCCTATTGTTTGACATCTCCAATGCTTTGCTGCGTTTTGTTTGGTTGGTTGTATTAGGATATCATTGTATTTGATAATTATTCCAAAGTCCATGATACTTACTTTAACAGCCTACAACTAAAGAATATGATTCTCTTCATTGTTCGATTGTAGAAGAAGTAATTGAAGCTCCAACTGCATTTACCCATAATTAAGAAGAGGTGGAAGAGGAAGAGGAAGTTGTTGGCTTAATAACTGTATGGTGAGGTATGCCAAACAATGTCCTCCACTACAACAACAACTTACATTACACCTGCCTCTGTGAAAGGATCCGGTGACTCTGGAATGAAAGAGTAGATATCTGTCTTTGTCAAGGCAATCTCATTGTCGATTGAACTCCATAATCGTTCCTGTAACTCATTCTTAAAGGTGGGCATGATACTCTGCAGCGTGGTATTGATGCTGTTCATGACCATAGAGAGATTGCTCTCTTTGCGAAACTGCTCCGGTCGTGTGTTGGAGAAGTCATAGTCGACGAAGCAGGCGTTCAACGTCGAGATGAGGTAGATCATTGTCTTTCTGCCAGCGCTCGATGTCAGCGGACCAAAAGGACTGATAGATAGACCGCCGTTGACATTCGACTCGCTGAATGATGCAGATTGTAATAAATGGTTGCTGAGATGATGCTGTGTACTGCTGCTGACGCTACTGCCACTGGTACTACCATGATGTGCGTCCAGACTTGAACTATACTGTGTCTCCAACTCCTTGTCCAATGATTTATACAACTTCTTATCGGAGCCTGCAAACTTGCAACTGTAACTCTCCAGAATACCATTCAATATACTATCTCCGCAGTCCAATCTATCAAGATAGGTACTAAGACCTATCAGGTTCGTTGAGTCCAAGTATTTCATTTAACTAATATATATATCTGTGTCTGTTATTATTTGTTTGAAATTGAATGAAATGATGTTTGTTGTTGTTTGTGCCAAAGTTTATCACCTGACACACAACAAGTTCAGCAAGGTCACTCAAGTCAGTCACCAACAACATTAACAAACACAGATAATAATAATAATAATAATAATACATACTTTGAATAATCAATGATTAGTAGCTTATTCATATTGTCCGAGACAGGGTTAGTATATCTTGATCTTCATTCATTCATGCTCACACTAACTCATTCATTGATGTACAGTGACATTATCATTGAGAAACACTGGAGAGGAGTTATAAGTAGATCAGTATGCGATTACTTTTGGGATCAGAAGTTGGAGACAGAGTTGAATTCACCAGGTAATAGTACTGCACAGGTGTTACCTGTTATAGTCACTCCAAAGTACTATCTGGTCAATATACATCGTCCCTCTATATACTTGTTGGCAGCGATGCATGATGAGAGTCCACCCCTATTGGTCATTGACTTTATGCAGAGGATCTATGATATCTTTGTCGACTACTTTGGCAAGACCATCAACGAGACTGTCATCAGAGACAACTTTGTACATGTCTATCAATTGCTCGATGAGATGGCCGACAATGGATTCCCCTTCACCACTGAACCCAACTTCCTTCTCGAACTAATCAAGCCTCCGAACGTAGTAAGCAACATTATACATGGTGTCACTGGATCATCTGCTGTCACTGATATCTTGCCAAGTATGTTCAGTTCACTCATTCATTCACTCTTGTACAAACAAACTAACTGGTCACGCCCTGATTACTTACTCATCATGACCTAGGTGGATCATTGGGTGCCATTACATGGAGAAAGACAGGTATCAAGTATACAAGAGATGAAATATTCTTTGATATCGTCGAGGAGATTGATTGTATTGTTGATAGGTATGTTGGAACTGGACGATGGATACTCATTCAATGAATGTATACTAATACATTCTTGACTTGGAACATTCAATCATCAAGTAATGGAATGGTTGTAACATGTGAGATCAATGGAGAGATCATGGCAAACTCTAGATTGACTGGTATGCCAGACTTGACACTCACATTCAACAATCCGAGAATATTGGACGATGTCAGTTTCCATCCATGTGTCAGACACTCCAAGTGGGAGAATGATAGAGTGTTGAGCTTCGTCCCTCCAGATGGCAACTTCAAATTGATGTCCTACAGGTATGTGCTGTGATTGAACAAACACATTGGCATGACATCAACTCATACTAAACAATCAAACAATCAAACAGAATCAAAGGTATAACTCAAATGCCAATATATGTCAAGCCACAGATAAGTTATAGTAATGGTGGAGCAAGAGTGAATGTGATGGTTGGTCAGAAGGTGGGCTCGGACAAGAGTATCGAGTCTGTGTTTGTAAATATACCATTCCCCAAATCAGTGTCTGCGATCAATCTGACTGCCAATGTTGGTTCACACATTGTGGAGGACTCTACCAAGACGGTCAAGTGGGACATTGGCAAGATACCAAAGGACAAGACACCAATGCTCACTGGCAATGTAAATCTTACACCTGGACAACCTATTCCCGAGTCCAATCCATCAATTATGGTACAATTCAAGATAGTCATGTATGCCATCTCAGGCATCGGAGTCAACTCACTGTCATGTAGCGAGAAGTACAAACCCTACAAAGGTGTACGATGCATCACCAAAGCTGGAAAATTCCAAGTCAGATGTTAATAATAATAATTTACATTTATTTAGGCTGGCAAAGTTTAAAAGGTTGGTTGATTGATTGATGGTGTTATAATAGTTGTTGAACTTATGGTGAGTGGATGACAAGATCGGTATTTGAATCGTAGGACCTCTGGGTCATCAAGGGACTCTGAAGATGATCTTGAATGGACAGTGGATTCCAGATGCGAATGTTGTTCACTTGGCAGCTGATCTCCAAGATGGCACGCTCCTGTGGCAGGTTACCATTGGTAACATTAATGCCGAGTGTGTCACTTGGAATCAAAAGGCCAATGGTCAATGGCGTGGCTGGGTTGGAGTTGAGAAGGGACTGTGTGGTCTGGTTCAAGTTGTTGGAGACCATTCTCGGCTGGTCACTGCAGATAATGTAGCTCGAGTGCACTGGACCGTCCTGGTATCTGCTCGAGGGAACAATGTTGAAATCTCCGTCGCCCACAATGTTGGGAGTGGCAGGCGAGGACGAATCCTCTCTGTTCACTCTTGTTGGACGTGGTGACTCGATGCGTCCCACTGAAGTCAAATGGTCGGTAGTGCTGGCATCATCTTCACTCGTTGGAATGATTCTAATGCGCTTCTTCTCTTGTTGTGTCGGCGTCGAAGGTGCAGGCTCCAAAGCTCTCTTTGGTGTCTTGAGTGATGAAGAGGACATGGAGGAGGAAGATGCTGTCGCTGCTGCTGCTGCTGTCAGGCCATCCATGACATCGGACGACTGTATATACTCTGGTGATGTGATCTCTGGCAAGGCTATGTTGTTGTTCTCTACGTTGGAAATAACTCTTCTGGTGTTGATCAAGGAATTGGTGAATGGTTGCAACTGCTGTGATTGAGTTGCCTGTTGTGGGTTGAGGAAGATGCCAATCGAGAAGATCATGATCAGCAGGCAGACACCGGCCGCCTTGGCATTCTTGGTGCGCATCGACTCGTGGTGCTGGATCTGACGCGAGACCTCTGGGTGGTTCTTGGACACCTGCTTCAGGATGCCCTGGAGGTAGAGCACCTCATCTCGCAATGACTTGTTCTCAGAGGTCAGATCACTGATCTTCTTCTCCAAGTCCTCAATGAATATCTTCTTTCTCATTCTCGACAACTGTGCACTCTCACGGTTCTTGACCAGACGACGCTGCTTCTTGAACGAACGTTCGTCAGCCAACACAGCAGAGTCTTGCTCAGTGATCTTGACTGGCTCCTTGCCAGAAAGTTTTAACAACTCTTCTCTTGTCAATGGATGCACAACTAATAATAATGCGGTGTATGTTGTTAGTAACTTGTACATGATGACCAATCAACCATGATGTTGTACATACGATTCTGAACACGTGTCTCTGTTCCTCTCTTCTTCTGCTTGTTTGATTGATTCGATGATTGGGCTGGTGAGGTGTTTGACTCCTCGCTCTCAATCGAATCTTCATTGGATGACAATGGTGATTGAGTGTCCAATTGGTCAGGTGACGATGAAGAGAACATCTGATATTCACCAGCGTCAACAGTTGGCTCAGAAATGTGTATTCCAGTGTCAACATTGTTGTTTGTCATTGCATCAAACTCTACAACAGGGAACTCTGCCATGGCACTGTTGTTATTGTTAGTTTGTGTACGTAGCATACTTATATTATTGTAATGCTTACATTTGTTGTTGTTGACCATCAAAGATTGGTTGCATTGATGAATAGTCATTGTACAACATATGTTGTTGCTGTTGCTCCAACTGCTGTTGATGTCCATTCAATGAGGAGGTGTCTACGATGAAGCATTGCTGCTGTTGCTGTTGCTCTGGTGTGGACAGCGACGAAGAGTTGCTATCGTATGGCGATGAGTTTGGCACGACAGATGGTGAACTGGGATAGGAGTGATGTGTCGTAGTTGTTGCCACTGCAATTGGATCCTGTTGCAACACAAACATTGATGTAGTGTCATTGATGTTGCCACAACCATGAATGTCAAAGTTATTGTTGTTGATGATACTGTTGCTACTGTTGTTCATCATCAACGATGATGATGATGAAGTAGTGTCCTCATTGAGAAAGTATTGAACCAACGGATCATCATAGTTGCTCTGTTGATTCATAATGATATCATATTGATTGAATGAAGAAGTATCCATTCCTTCTTTACTTTACTTCCTTTCTTTCTTTCTTTTAATCACAACTAAATACTTTTTGATAATACTGCCTGTTTGATGTTGATGTAATAATATATTGTGTGTATGATGTATGTGTTACAATTGAATATGAGCGAGTGAAAGAGTGAGTGAGCGTCAATGAGTCAGAGTATCCCAAATTGCGCAGAATGGATGGATAGAGAATCTTGAGACCAAAAAGAGAAGTTGGTGTGTTTTCCTATGCCAAAGAAGTTTGCGAGTTGGTTATTGTTGTGAGTGAGAGTTGGTGAGGTGTCACTTGTGAAAAATGAGAGAAAAAATGGGGTAATTATTATGTGCCTCGTCACCAGCATTAGTGAGAGAACAACATCATGTGTGTTTGGTGAAGTGATAGGATTGCACACAGGTTGTTGTGATGAACAACACTTCTGTTTGTTGTTGTTATTGTTAGCGCAAGCAATCAATTTTGTGTTCCACCTCCCCTTGGACCCAATGATGTAATAAAATCGCTAACTTGATATTCCTGTAATAATAAAAGTTAATAAAGTTGTTCTATCATATAGTAAATATAATAAATGAACTTACTTCTCGTTGATCACTACGTTAGTATGATCTGATGTTTGGATCATCTTCAACAAATTCTGGAGATTGGGATTCTCGACCAGCCTAAAGCTACTGTTGCTGGATGTGACTAATCCTACCAGCTCATTCCTATTTGAATTAAATGTAAGTATTTCATGTTATTTGTTTGTTGGAAATGTATGAATACCTACTTAACGTCTTGTGATGATGGAAGTTTAGGTCTATTCACGAGATGGTCGGTGATCTTTGATTCAGCCTTGTCCTCGGGAAGAAGTCTTYCTGGATCAGCGAATCTCCATTCCCTCGCGCTCCAGCACTTTAAGTTGGATGCAAGGTGTTTAGTTCCATTGCCTGTACTGCCACCAGTGTATATGTGGCCACATCCTTTGCACTCGCCGCTGTCTTTGCCAACTTTAAGATAGTACCCTTCCTCGATCAAAGTCAATGTCTTGCGTTGCCTCTTCTTGAACCTCTTTTTGGTTGCATCCTTTGAAAGAGATGCATTGTATTTATCGCGTGCATCTTCTGGTGATGATCCGTTGCTCTTTAAATGATCTGATCAGGGTGTGGATAAAGTTAGGAGACAACATCTAAAGAATGGAATCCTAATGATAAAGGTACCTTTATTTCGTTTATGTCCAGACGCTGGTGTGGTTGGATATCCATGAGCTTGGGTTTGAAGTGTAGTTGTTGTTGTTGTTGWTGATGTTGTTGGTGTTKTTGGTGTTGCTGGTGTTGTTGGTATTATTGGTTTGTCAGTTTGAATGCCAGAATGAGACTTGGAAGAACGCTGTTTGGTTGATTCTGTCGATGATGGTGTGCTGTTGATCAACGAGTTCGGTGTGTTCTTGGTCGGTGTATTCTTGGTCGGTGTGTTCTTAGTCATTGAGTTTGTCGGTGTCTTGATCGAGGTTGGTGACCTGGTCGGTGTGTTCTTTGCTGGTGACTTGTTTGGTGTTTTATTCATGGGAGTTGGAACTCGAACTGGGTAGTTGGAGTGTAA
>NW_012236494.1:86567-123137 GCF_000787575.1 Acytostelium subglobosum LB1 | reverse complement strand
CACATATCGCAATGTGCAATTACTGTGGAAAACATCAGTTTACCCTTCCATCTACTAGCAACGGATGGAGGCATCTATCCAACCCTCAAAGTAAGTTACATCCCAAATACATTCAATAATCTTTCGAAAGATCAATCCCAATACCTTCATCTTGTTTATATATCATTCATCCAATCAATCAATCAATCAATCAATCAATCAATCAATCAATACTAACACTGTTCTCTATCAAACATAGTACCCTGTCACTTGGCTTGTGGCATTGATTGGGAGGAGGTCGACGCCAACACGAAGCCAGATCCTAATACCAACTGGCTCTTTAAACAAGATGTGTTCAGGTATGCATAATCACTACACTCTCATCGCAAAACCACGTAGACATACATCCATAAAATGCATGTTGATCAAGGCATGTGCTCCATCC
The DNA here is from genome assembly GCF_000787575.1 of Acytostelium subglobosum LB1. NCBI lineage: Eukaryota > Evosea > Eumycetozoa > Acytosteliales > Acytosteliaceae > Acytostelium > Acytostelium subglobosum. Next base: position 122,713 of record NW_012236494.1, on the reverse strand, counting down.
AATCAATACTATTTTTTGGATGGCAAGTGGCGGTTATGGACTGTATCTACCACAACAACAAACAGGTGGTGGAGTCTTGCCTCTTTTTATTAATGATACAATATATGCTGTTGTGGTGCCAATCGTTTGGCAATACATTACAACTTCCATGATTACTGGTGGGGGATACATTCCCCTAGCAATGTGGATTACGATATTCGGTCTCGCCTAGGTATTTGTATCCAATAACAACTACATTGGCAGCATTGGCGATGCATAGCTCGGGTCGTGTCGAGCGAGAGGTGGAGCCCACCCACATTGCGTCGTAGCTGTCTTGCCAGTCGTCTTCGGCTTCCTCCGCTGTCACTGCGATAGCTATTCGCGGTGCATGGTAGGAACACATGAGAATGGTGGCGCCGTCGCCTTTACCGCGATTCTTTGCATCGCGGGCAAAGTTCTCGGCTTTCTCTTCCGAGGCCAGGTAGACGCCGTAGCCAAGCAGACCGTGGTGGCTAGAGACAAAGCCGTGCGACATGATCGACATTGCGTTGGCAGTGGATGTTCCGTGGTACATGACGTCGTTGGCGATCTCGTGTAGTTTGTCCTGCACCTGCGTAATCAGATGTTGATCGTTATCCAGTGTCTCCCTGCGTTCCCTCATTCGTCTGCGTTGTCTAGGATTCGGTCTACTCTGTTTCTGATATTGATACCGAGGCACACTACCGCTGTTGCTGTTGTTGTAATTGACCATGTTATTTAAAGTGATGTTGTTGATAAAGTTATTATAAGTGTAGTTGTCGTTGTTGTTGTTGGCTAAACTAGCAAGGTAGTCGGAATAGTCTACATCATCATCAATGTAGAATTGGTTATTGTACATGTAGTTAGTTATACATTCACTAGCTCGTGAAACTGAATGAACCATCAACTCATTGTTGTTTTTGCCATTCATTCACTGTGTGCACAGATACACTAACAAACAGACAGATACACGATGACAATGAATCAAGAGAAGTTTGGATTGTTGGTCAGACTGGCTGACAGCTATGAGATCGATGCCGAACAACCTGTCAATGTCGAGGCATTGTGCCAGGTCTGCAAGGACATACTCAATATTACTACAACTGATACCCAGCCAGCAGGATTGGTTGATAATGTAGCTCAACTGCTCAACACCTCACAATCAGAGAGTGTTGACAAGATACCGATGCGTGTTGTTGTCCAACAGTCCATCCTATACCTGCTCTACCATGGACTGAACCAAGCAGACTACGACCGTGTGTTCAACTGTTGTAGCACGTTGGCCAATCAGATTACACAGGACCAACTCGCACTACTTGGCAAGATCACCAACTCCATTGTCACTCAACCATCAGTATGTTGCAATTCGTTCGAACACATGCATCTTGATATGCAGTTGACTGACATCCTTTCTCCCAGATCACCATTATACCAATAATGACACAAGAGAACTCAACTCGCGTTTCCAATCAAGGAACCAAATTCATCGACTACACAATGGCGATTGAGAGTGGCGCAGATCAAGACCAATCTCAACCAATGCAGGGTGTGGAGACGACTACCTCCTTGCCATCACCATCATCGACATCTGCAACAACATCGACATCGACGACTACGTCAAATGTAGCACCATACCATCCTTATGCACAGCATACAACAAAGGGACTGTGCAAACTCAAAGGTTGTCTTAAGCCAGTCCACGACGTTGACCATGACTTCTGTGGAAGAACTCATGCTCAGCAGTACATGGACACCTTCTACCTTATCGAGGACGAGAATATGACGACAGATATTACCAACAAGGTCAAGGACCCAAACACTTGCAAGTTGGCCGGTTGTGACAAGCCAGTGGCTCCTGGTGGCCACGAGACATGCTCTCGCACTCACCACCACCTGTATCAGACAAGTCTCAACCCTGTGGTACTCAAGACAAGACTGACCTGCAAGATGCCAGACTGTAACAAGGATGTGCAACCAGGTCACGATTACTGTACGCGAACACATGCCAATGAGTTCTTGAGCACACTGACTCAGGGACAGGCTAATGTTGTTGTGGTTGTTCCCATTGCTCCTGCTGTACCCGCCGCGGCGCCTACAACATGCAAGCTTCCTGGTTGCAACAAGGCTTTGTATCCTGGTTATGAGTTCTGCACACGTTCGCATGGTCAGCAGTTCCAACAGGCGTTATTGTTGTCTCAGATACAGCCAAGCAATGTGGTCACAACACAGACCATTCAATCACCTGTTGTTGCTCAGCCTCAGCTTGGCAATGGCACACAACAACAGCAGCAGCAGCAGCAGCAACAGCAGCAGCAATCTCAGGTGCAGGCCCAATCACAGCCTCAGGCACCCGCAACATGCAAGCTTTCTGGATGCTCACAACCAGTGTTTGCTCCACATGAGTATTGCTCTCGTGGCCATGCTCAGCAACATCAAAGCAGCAAGCAGACATCAACAAAATCAACGGCATCAACATCGACAACGAATGCCGCCACCTCATCCCCAACACAAACAACAACAACACCGCCTGCTGCTGCTGCACCGCCAAAGTCAATGACACCATCAACCTGCAAGATAGCTGGCTGTAACAATCCAGTATTCGGTCAATTCGAGTTCTGCTCCAAGAATCATGGAAGGCTTTACAAGTCCCAATCCCAGGGTCTTACTGCTGCCAACAGTTCAACAGGTCCAGTGGCTACTCCGCCTGCACAACCATCAGCACAACCAGCAGCAAAACCAACGGCACAGCCAACGGCACAGCCAGCCACTACGTCTACGAGTACGACCACCACTCCAACTTTGACGACATCGACCAACATATCTCAAACCTGCAAGTTGACTGGATGCACCAAGCCTGTATTTTCTCCACACGAATTCTGCTGTCGCACTCATGGCCAACTGCATGCCGGTGGCCAGTAGTGAATGAGTTTGGGTCCAAGGCCTCACCAGGATGAGAGCCAGCCCATGTTGAATGTATACTAAACTATAATATATTATATATTTACATCGATGTGACGCATGTCTTGCTATAGTGCTGGCACGCTGGTGGATGATGATGAATGCCAGTACCTGTCTTGCAACTCTGATCTGACTTTCATGAGAATTAGTCCAAGCCGGTTCTGCCCGGTTCCATCGCCTCCATCGCCCCAGTAGTTGTCGTTCCTGGTGTGCTCGACCAGGTCGCGCTTTCCTGTATTGATCAGCAACTCCATGAGCTCTGGACTCTGATTGAACTTGGCCTGTACTGCCTTGTACATTATGCCGTCTTTGATGTCTCGCCAGTCGTGTCGCAGCGAATCCTTGACCTTGGGATTACGCGAGAACTCGAATGCTTCGCGTGGCGTCCTTAGTTCATTGACGTACTGAACCAGATTGTGATGTGGAACGAACTTTTGTGCCTGGAAGTAGTGCTCAGCCGTGCGCCACGTCAATCCATCGAGTTCGAATGGCGCTTGGAAGAAGTTGGTGAACTGGTAGTATGGCTGGTCTTGGTGATAAAAGTAGATTGGGCCTGTGCTTGTGTCAGTCTGTCGAGCATTATTGCCCATACAACGACGCGTGTCAGCGGCCAAGTAGTAGTTGTTGGCAAGCTGGCTGTGTGTGATCAGCTCTCGGTCCTTGAGGCAGGTGGGTGGCAGGCCCACCGGCGTGACCTGGCTCAGCAGTAGAATGAGTGGCACCTTGATGTCGTCCAAGGGCAGCATGTTGTGTACGGCTAGCTGATAGGACCACTGTGCGGCCGACATGAGTATGAATAGACATCGGTTGTAGTTGACCAGGTTGACGTCTTCTGGGTGCACGTAGATGAATCGCTTGCCGCAGCTCTCGAGTCGCTCGATCATCATTCTGTCCTCTGTGGTCATCACCAAGGGCGACGGCGTGATCCACATGATCGTATTATCGCTTGGTAAGTCGCTGATCTTCATTCTCTTGTTGTATATGTTAGTCGCGACCGTATATGATGTACGTGTACGTGTACATTTACATGCATGAGCGAGAGATAGATGTTTATAAATGAAGTTGAGTAGAGTTTTAGGATAAGCACATCTTGTATTAAGTTAGTGGACCTTTCATTTATTCACTCACTCACTTCATTGTTATATACATATAAAGTACATATACTACTACGAACAGCTCAAAGGGCTAGGAGATGTGTATCACTTGTAAATACCCTGGTTGCAGCACTCGCGTCTACCCTGGATACGAGTTCTGTGGACGCACTCATGGATCAATGTATTACCAGTTGCCATCGCGCGATCGCGACACTGATGTGACAATGTCGACGTCGACGACGACTACGACTACATCATCGTCGTCTGCAGCAACAATATGTAAACTACAAGGTTGCTCAAATACCGTTTACGCAGGTTCAGAGTTCTGTTCACGAACTCATGTCGCACAATATAATGAATGGGTCAATTCGCAGCAACAGCCAATGACCTCTACGACATCAACGACCTCGACTGCAATCCCCGCCGCGCAAATATGCAAGTTCACAGGCTGCACGAGGCCTGCAAGCTACCCTTATGACTTTTGTACAAAGACCCATGGACAGCACTACAGCACCTTGTCTGCTTCTTCCTCATCCTCAGGCTCACCCACCACCGGTGTTGGCTCGCCTGCTGCCAACTTCTGCAAGCTGAATGGTTGCAACAATCCTCGCGCCAGTGGCTACGACTACTGCACCAAGAAGCACGCTGTGCAGGACAGGAAGAACTTTGCCTCGGTCATGAAGCTCGACCCAAGCGACCCGGAATTCAAAACCGTATCCGATCAATTCACGTCCAAATGGCACCATCCCATCTCAAAGAAGCCCTGTGGCGTCATCCAACACATCCTCAAGGTCAATCCGGCGATGGACGTTGTACGCCGCTTCGAAGCCAAGCGCAGCGAGATCGAAGCCGTTGGCAAATTTGTCAGCAAGAAGCAGCAGAATGGTAAACAGCTCAAGGCCGGTAACAGTTGCCGACGTTTCCATGGCACAAAGGTCGATTGCGGCCTGGGCGTCAGAGGCATGTCGCTGTGTCGCTCATCCAAGTGCAACGTATGTCGCATCGTCGAACAGTCGTTCATCCTGCCCACTCAAAACAGCACCAACAATTTCAACAACTTCCTACGTTTTGGTCCTGGCATCTACTTCTCTAGCGTGTCGTCCAAGAGCCACGACTACACCAACGGTGGCACTGGCTACAAGTACATGTTCATCGCCGACGTGCTCGTCGGCAATGGAGAGAAGTTATATAACGATCATGTCACGATCAAAAGCCCGTCTGCGGGCTTTGACAGTGTGCTGGGCGAGACTGGCCAATCGCTCAACTACGACGAATGCATCGTATACAACGTCGAACAAGCCAAGCCATGTTTTATTATCATCTATTTATAAACTACCCACTCTTGGGCAACCAACCACGATAGATCCAGCCTTCACACCTCGTAATTAACTGCAATTAGGTAATCAAACAAAACTGTTCCTCGATTCTGATGACTGAAAATAAGGGTCATAGTCTGCTCCAAAGTCCATAGGGAGACCAGGCATTCCATGGAATGATATAGGAATTCCGGAATTCAATTGGGATAGGCCTTCTATCGTTTTCTTGGCAGGATCTAAATAAGGATTAAAGTTAGGCTTCTCTGGCTCAATAATATCAAAACCAGGCATATCCAAAACAAAGGAAGGATGAGATTTAATTATTTTTAATAGGAAACATAGAACTATGATAATGATAATAAACTTCATATTGTTTTTAGATAAATATTATAAATAATTTGATAAACCTAATGATATTAAAACATTATGACTCTAATTATATAAATATATATCCAAAAAAGTATATATGTTCCTATATATAAAGGACCGGTTCTACAAACAATGTAAATTTATTGTGACACACCATTGATTAATCCTGGGCAAGTCCCACAAAATATCACAATAGATTGATCGTTTTTTTGTAGATGACCAACTTTCTGATGTTGGGTTACTCTTGAAAGCAACCTATTTACATAAACAGATAGACCATCATCATGTTGAGCAAAGCATGCTTCAATACTACTAGTTGGATTGCAAGAGGTGGTATTAGACTGGTCTCTACCACTGCCTCCTCCTCAATCAAAGGTGTAGTGCCACATCTAGCGTTTGGTAGTTATCACTTCACCACCACTACAACAACAACAACAACAGTGTTAGCACGTGCTTCCACACATAACAAACACATCAACAACAGCAGCAGCAATCATTGTGGAAGCTTCAATACATTATATTACATCGATCTTTCTAGAGCCAAGAATAGCAGGAGGTCATTGTCAACTGTCTCACCTTCAAGTCCTTTGTTGAAGAGTGTAGGATCAGGTCAGATCGATGTAGCACCGCAACAGCACCCGGTGGACAACGACCAACCTGACAAGAGTGTTGAGAATCAGCAGCCAACATGGGTCGACAAATGTCCGCAATCAATACAGCCATATCTACGTCTGTCACGACTGGACAAGCCTATTGGCACTCTATTGCTGCTCTATCCATGTTGGTTCAGCACTGCATTTGCCGCTGCGCCAGGCACACTTCCCGACATCAAGCTGATGGTGATGTTTGCCACTGGTGCCATACTAATGCGCTCCGCTGGCTGTGTCATCAATGACATGGCCGACTACAAGTTTGATCGAATGGTTGAGCGAACACGCTCTCGACCCCTAGCATCAATGAAGCTCACACACAAGAAGGCACTGGCACTGTTGGCCTTCCAACTCGGAGTATCATTCTGTGTTCTCCTCACCTTTAACCCATACACGTAGGTCATGTCATGTCGCGCGACAACCGACCCCTTAGGCAACTAACACATAACACCTACCCTCCATCCCTCTAGTATACTACTGTCACTGGCATCAGTACCTATCGTCATTGTATATCCATTCATGAAGCGCTTTACATACTATCCCCAACTTGTGCTTGGCTTTGCATTCAATTGGGGCGCACTGGTGGGCTATTCGGCAGTCCAGGGCTACTGCGACTGGAGCATATGTCTGCCACTGTACGTGGCCGGTATAGCCTGGACATTGGTCTACGACACAATCTATGCACACATGGATAAGAAGGACGACGTCAAGATCGGCGTCAAGTCAACTGCACAGGCATTTGGCGAGAATAGCCGTGTTATACTTTCAGCGTTCTCTGCACTGACCATTGGCGCACTCAATATGGCAGGAATGGCAGCATCAATGCCATGGATCTATTATGTTGGCACAACTATTGGAGCACTTCACTTGGCATGGCAGATGAAGACAGTGGACTTCCATGACCCACGATCATGTCTTCGCATGTTTATCTCCAATCGAACATTTGCCCTAATCATTCTCCTAACCATCATCATATCAAGATACTTCATGGATGTTGTCACAGTCACTTTGGATTGATTGATTGATTGATTATCATATTTATTCTCCATAATTGTCGACTAATGTATCATCTTTGGATATATACATAGATAAATATATACGAACAGTGCTGTTGACAGCCACTGGACACGGTCCATCATTGGGTGTTGGTCAATCAATCATCTTCATGGTCATAGTTTGCTCTCTTTCTCTGTTGTGTCTTGGTGTTAGTACCGGCAACGATAACATCTTATTGCCAAACTAGTACATTACCTCTTCCATCGACTTGAGGTACTCAACATAGGCTGGACCTTTGGTCACGCTGACAACCAACTCCACACTCGAGGAGAATCCAGTGTGGATCTCTATTCATAAGATTGTAATGATTAGTATTAACATTGGACCAGAGTAGTGATGTTTGATTAAATACATACTCACTACATTGACAATGTTCTTGGACTTGAGGTATTCAATGGTTGTGCATACTTTAGAGACAGCTTGTGTGTTGTTGTTGTTGTTGTTGTTGTTGGAATGTTAGTGCTTAATACAACAATAATACAGTTGTCTAGCTACTTACCTCTTCCCAAACCAGAAATGTCTATTGCGTCCTCAGTCTCTAACAATCTAACAGTGAGGTCACCATAATAGAACATTGATTTGCTCTTGTCAAATGATATCTTGACCTTCTTGTTGTTGTTGTTGTAATTGTTGTTGAATACTTTGACATCACAAGCTTGTTCAACATCCTCCAACTTCACCTTTGGGACAACATCATCATCATTCTCCGGTTCCATCTTCACTTCCATCTCTGGCTCTTTCTCCATCTTTATTATGGTATCTAGATTATGTTTGTACAATATTTATTAAGTTATAAAGGATGTTAATAAATAATAATGGAGATTTGTTAGTTGGATGTTTAATATATAGTATGATACAAACCAGACATGATTGATAGTGATAATACTCTTTAATGTCCTAATAGACATCCTTATTCCATAGTAAATATATTTATATTTGTTGTTAGTTATGTTTGTATCAAATATATATATATATGTGTACACAAATAATAGAGAATAAAGATAATGATTGATTTCAACTTCACTTGTCCTTGTCTACAACTTTGTTGGATTTTTTTCATTTAAGAGAACTCACTCTGGGGTTACTCACCCCTTTCATGTTTTGTTGATCATTCGTAATGACTTTGATACACAGATACAGATACAGATAACATTACATATATATTTATATATATAAGATTATAGAAATGGTTCACGGAAATATTAATGAATGGAGGAGTTCCCCAATCTTCAAGCCAAAGTTCCACAATGTCCTTCCAGGCTTCAAGCAGGCTGTCGGTCTGTTTGCTGTTTACTGTGTAGCAGAGTTTATCTTTGACTCGGTCAAGCCAAAGGATAACACTCATCATTAAGCGATAGTAGAGCAACAATCAAACAAACAAACAACAATAGATAGCATCAAGTTCGAATATGTACACTTCAATCATCAATATCAATCAATCAACATTACTCAATCAATCATTATACAATCAAAGTCAATTAGCGTCGTTTGATGAGTAATGCACTGCACCGTTATCACGTCATCATCCCCAAGGTATGAATGATTACATTATTGATCATCATATATACATGCTATATGAATGCTAATCAATCATCCTCAATCAAACAACTACATTCAACCTGCAATAGATCCCTTTCGATAGACTAACACGACGAGCCTCTATCACATGGCGCATTTCGATCACTATCATAATGGTGATATTAATAAACACCATTCGAATGATCAGGTAATACCAACATATGTTGATTGATATAGGACTACACTAGCTCTTGTCATACAACAGACAACAGACAGACTTCATCATTGTATCAGTCAGTCGTCTTGTAATGTAAACAGACTGCTTACAGACACGTGCCTACCTACGAAGCTATAACCTAGGTTATGTGTTACTTCTTGCAAGAAGGTCGTTTATTATCTCTCTCTACTTTACCCACTAACAACCCAGGCTAGTCTGTTGGTTGGACTAGTTCGGTCTGAAACTAACTGAGGGTTTAAAGTTTAAACTTTTGCCGATTGTTTTGTGGACAGAGAGGCCCACCCGTTTACCAAATCGGTACAAAGATGGTCCTTGGATGAATAAACAGAGGACCATGTAAGCAAAGTGTTTTATTGGGCTTGACATCTGCCCCAATAAGCTTGTCTCTCGAAGTGAACATTGGGTACAAGGTCGTCTTAAGATCGTGTCATGGAAGACAAAGAATCACAACCTGATATCAAGCACCTGACCTGACAGATAGATATTATCACTACTCTTATTCACACATACAATATTTATAAGAGATAGATAGATAGAAAGAGATAGTTACATAATACATTTGACAGTCACCTTGTCCAAGAGATAAGCACCTGCACAAAGACACACACCTTGCACTTCACTCACTCACTCACAATAACACTCACAGAGATACACTTGCACAAGATCGGCGCAGTCAGTCAGTCGACAGTGGTGTGTGGTGTTTCGATACGCGCTATCACTTACATACATAATTACAACGACGACAACAACAATAGCGAGTGTGTTTATTGCGCCTTTTGCTTACTCACCATCCATTGGTTAACAAAGTAACACTGGTCAATTGTTATTGGTCAGTCAGTCGGTCAGTCAAAGGTGTAACAGTTATGTTGCTACTTTCAAAGAAAGACACATAATTATCGAAACATCACATTTTAAAAGTTAAAGAGAGAGATAAAGAGTAAGTTATTCAGTCATATGGCCATGATATTCCATACATGTATAACTAATAATAATCAATAATTTAGATGAAACTGAAACAATATTATTATAATACAACTGGAAAGAAGAAGAAGTTATGGAGATTTGAAACTATTATAGCATTGAGAGAGGCTGCCATTGTTACTCTTTCAGCCATACTCACTCTAATTCCATCAAATATCAATCCAAACACATTGTTATTCGTACCGATCTTTTGTATAATTATCACATGTACTCTCTCAGTATGGACGGCCATCATCAATGGTGCCACATTGGTATATGCCAGTCTGTTCAGTTCACTATACGTATACTTGGTGTTCATCATCGTTCCCGAAGATCTGTTCTGGATCAGCTTCATCATCCTGATGCCATTCGTGTTCATCATGACTAGCACGGCAATTGGACGACGATGGTTCAATCAACTTCTGGTCAAAAAGACATTGATCGACATCACCATCATACTATATTTTTCGCCACGCGAGAACAAGGGCTCACAGATATGGGACTCGTTAATGTCGTCGCTCATGATCGTTGCTAGTATCCTTGTGGTGGGTCTGATCGTGGCGCCAACACTTGCCACCAGACTGTTCCAGAGGAAGATCATCAAGACGTTGAACAGCACGAGGATCCTGTTCAGAGGCGTTGGATATCAGATGGAGGCTAGTGTCAGTCATGATGAGCGAGAGATGAAGAAGAATAGTTCATTCACATTCCCCATGTTTCCACACCCCAATGACATACCAATAAGCAGCGACTCACCTTTGAACGATCAAAGCGTTGGATCATCAAACGATATAGAAGAGGATGATCTACTTGGTATCAATCTTGATCCAATCAACAACAACAACAACAACAACAACAACAACAATGTCACGCCACTCAATCAAACTATGAGCATCCCAATCCCAACCCAACCAGATCAGTCACCCGAATCAATATCATCACCCGATCATTCATGTGTAATCCCCGACGTCATTGGTGTGGAGACAGTGCCGTCGCCTCCAAGCATCGATGTCACATCATCATCATCAGAAGGACCATCGACAACATCATCACAATCAACAACACCTGGCAACACAACACCGAAACAACATCGCCGGAAACACTCTGATGAAGGCGCCAGCATGCCAAAGAACAAGAGTTTCAAGAAGCTCAAGGACTTTCTGCGTGGCGATCACAAACACAGCGACACGACAACTGGCGAGACTCGGGGCCCACTGCCTCTGAGCCGATCGACTGCACTGGAGAAGGAATTGTTCTCCAAGAAGATGAGCAAGAAACAGGTGCTCTCCACTGCTGTACTCATACCGAGTGAGGGCGAACTCGCACAGATGGAGATACACCTCGTGAAGCAGATCGATCGTCTGACCAAGCTGTTGGTCGAGTGTCGTCAAGAGCGTTGGAACCTAAAGTTGATCGGACACTTTGAGCGTCTGCTCACAGTGTTGGAGATGAACCAGAAGCAGCTGATATCGATCAAGTTGGCCGTGTCCAATGGCTTCAGCTACTTTGCCCGTCAAGAGATCCTGATACCAGTGTTGCCATTTTTGGACTCGATCATCGAAGAGGTCTTCCTTCAGATTGGCCTCATCATCCATATCCTGGTCAACAAGCACTCAGTACATGACCATCTCCGTCTCGACGTGGAGAAGGGACAGTCCGAGTATCAACTCACCACGTCCATCCTGGAGCAGTCGCTACAGGAGACCGAGGCATTGGTTCAAGAGTGCAGCAGTACCTACAAGAAGTTGGTGCACGAGTACCAACGCAACAACCTGCCCCTGCTCGATGCCTCTGAGGTTTCAAAGATCCACTTCTTCATCTTTAGCATCACAGTGTTTGCTCAGAACCAACGTCAGATCTCCGACATCATCTTTGAAATCAACAATGACTCTAGCTCCTATCCAGTGCCAATTGAGATCATCATGCATGGACTACCCTGGTTGATCATGGCCTTCCCAAGATACCTAATCAAGCGATGGAGACTACTATTGAGCAACATCAAAGAACTGCGGAGCTATGATCCAAGTCAACCTGGCAGCGCACACTCATCAAGCTTCACCCTTCTACTCGCATGGATCCTCAGGTACTTCTACAATCTATGGTTTGCCAACAGGAAGTGGAAGTTCCCTCTACAGCTGTCAGTGGCCTTCACCGCTGCCGCATCAGTATTCTACTACTTTGAAGGCACGTCTGCAGATCGATTTGAACTTCGTGGCATTTGGATGTGCGCCACAGTTGGCCTGGTAATGTCACCATCACTGGGCGCAACACTGACACGTGGTTTCCATCGTCTCATTGGAACAGTACTGGGTGGTGGCCTTGGTGTCCTCATCATGATGCTGGTAAACGTCGTAAATGAGCCAGTCAAACAGGTAATCCTTGCAGTGTCCACCTTTATCGCCGTGTTCTCAGCCTCATTTGTTCAGCAAGATGTTCGCTTCAGCTATGCGGGCGCAGTGTTTGCCCTCACACTGATGATCATCACCTATGGAGAGTTCTTTGCCCATCACTTCACCTACATGATCGCCGTCAACCGTATCTTCAACGTCAGTCTTGGAATCATATGGGTGATCATCGTGTCTCTTATGCTCTTCCCATTCTTTACCTACAAGACCTCACGGTTCAAGTACTTTGAGGTGACCAACACGATCGCCGAGACCTTCATCAAGATTGTGGACCTTGGCCTGCGACTTGAGAGTGACGGCTCACCAGAACAGCGCGCAGTAATCAAACAGGAAATTGCCGGATCCATCAGAAAGATCAGAGTCAGTATGTCGGCTCAGAAGGGCTTGATCTATGACATCAAGTCTGAGCTGGCCATCCATCCCAAGATGCACGTGGCCTACTACCTAGAGATGTTGGAGAACCTGTCCAAACTCTACACCAGACTGGTGGCCTTTGACAATGCATTCGACTATGAGTTCTCTGATGACATGTTGTCGGCCATGGCACCCATCAGGGCACCTCTAAAGCATATGATCACGGCCATCTGTCGCTCACTCCAACACATCATCCAATTGGTATTCAATCAAGCACGCGAGGAAGGTTACGATAGCGAGACGGACCTTAACGAGGCACTCAAGGAGTTGGACCTTTCATTCCAAGGTGTCCGACAAGATCTCCTCCAGCGAAAGGTCATGTTCAAGCTACATCCAGAGATGATTCAGTTTGGTTCAGGAATATACTCTCTTCGAGACTTTGTCAAGCACTACATAAGCGTAGTCAAGAGCTTCGAACGTATCAAGAGAGATCAATCTCGTCGTGGAGGTCAACTACGCAACTTTATCCTTAGAATGTGCGATTGCTAATTGATATAGTTGCTAATAAACTCGAGAGAGTTGTATATCTATATAGATTCTAAATATCCATAATGATCCAGCTTTGGTTGATCATTATTGTAGTGGGATGATTCCATAGTTTGTCGTTATTTTTGATGTTCAAAAATTGATCACGTGATCAGATGTAGAACGCAGCCGATTATTATTAAACATCATTGTATTTGATCATCTTTAGACAGATATAAATAGAATGAATAACAAAGCATTATTTGTACCTTTAGTCTTGTTGTTACTGCAACAACTATGGCTTAGACAGCAAACACAAACACAAGATCAGGTGGTACTTCAACACTATGACTACACATTGGACAGCAACAGCAGTGTGTCCAACCCACCACAAGGCTTCATGCACTTTGGCTTCGGACCCTATGTCGCCAATCAAGGCAAGGTCAGCATCGAGAATGATCAAGATGTTGGAAGATACTTGAGAGTGGACTCCAATCCCTTCACATTGACCGCTCCACAAAGCCCAGGTGGATCGCTTGACCATGTCAAGTGGCTGGCCCTCACTCAAGACTCCTACCCTCTACCAACACAAGGCCAAGAACTGGTATGCAGCTTCACCATTCGCTCCCAATCATTTGGAACTGAACGACATCCATTTGGCAATGCTGCTGTGCTCGACCCACATTCAGACCTTCGCTTGGCAACAGTGGCAGTCAACTCGTTGGACTTCAACACCAACTTGGTTGCAGACTTTCTTGTCACTGATCGAATGATCTATGTTCTCTACGAACGCTTGCCCTTTGGTCCTGGTGGATACGCAGCGTTTGTCTTTGCCATCCCTGCAATGGAGCGCGCATCACCAAAGACCTTTGTGGACCTAGCCATCGCATGGGACTTCGAGAACAAGATGGTCAGATGGCTCATCAATGGCAAGGAGGTATACCGTATCACATCTGTCGGCTATCGACTCTCGAGGGAACACATGATCATTGACCGTGGTGGACGCGAGGAACTTGTCTTCCCTTCATCAGTTCAGTGCGGAGGTGGTACCTTCACTCTGATGGACGCATCAGCTCCATGCCACAGACACGAAACAACGATTGGTGGTGGAAGGTCATGTATGAACTCTGCTGAACTCTCCAAAGGACTGGTTCGCCTGGATGCAGGGGAACCCACCGCCCCATATAACTCGCCACGTAGTGGTAACCACAACCAAACGTTCCACGATGAGCAGTCGCTAGACTCCAATAGGATATTCGGTCAAGGTGCAATCCTTGACATCAAGTCACTCAAGGTCTATCAACAATCCAATAGCAGGAACAATTAAACATGTTGCAACTCTTTCAAACCAATTGATAGTTTAATATTTGTATATATGGTCACTCAAAGTGGATGAAGATCCCTTGTGATCTTGGCAATCTTTAACAAGACATCCTTGTCAATGCTGAATGCTGCTCTGTTGGCTGAACTTTGATCGCCTCCAAGGAAGGAACCTGATGATGGAGAAGATGATAGTGGACTGGCTGATCCAAACGTCGATGGTGAGAGTAGTGTCATGAGGTAGTAGACCGAGTCAAGGGCGCACTCACCCACAGCGATGGCGGCATCACGGAGGATGAGCACCTTGTTGAAGGTTGGTCCGTCGAAATGTGATGGATGAGGTGACTGGATGTTGGAGATATGCGTCTTCTTGTTGTATGCCTTCCTTGAATCAGAGATCTCGTCCCAGCTGACTCCAAGGTGCTCCAGACACAGAGCCTCGATGTGTTTCTTGAAGTCTCGTATCCTGTGACCCAGCTCTATGCATTCACTCATTGACTTGATCTCTGCAAACATCTTGATCGTGTCTTGGGATGAGACATAAATATCTCTGAGTGCTCTGATTGATCGAGTCCTCAACTCCACAAGCTTCATATCACTATTGCCTCCATTGCCTTGGATTGTTGAGGTATGGGTCGGGCTATTGCTTGATGATTCTTCCTTTGATACTGTTGCCTTGAACTCAAAAGCAGAGGTTGAGCGGAATGGAGGTGCATGGCTGTGTGGCGTTGGTATCGAGGTGGTGGAAGAGGAAGAGTTCATAAGTTTGTTCTTGGAGATTGGAATAGGTGGTGTCTTTGTTGAGATTGTGTTGTTGTTGAGGTTGTTGTTGTTATTGTTGAGGTTGGTGATGATGTGGTTGATGTTGGATTCAGTAGTGGATGGTTTGTTTGGTGAGGTTGGTGGCGTTGCCATTCTCTTGGGAACAACTGGCAATGGTCTGGATGCAATTGGTATGGCGGTGGTAGTTTGGTTCGATTTCTGTGATGCCTGTTGTTGTTGTTGTTGAGGTGGCTGTATATTTTGTTGTTGAATATATGATGAAGTGGATGGTGTTGATAATGTTACAGAGCGTTGTGGAAGAGGGGCGATTGGTGCTTCGCGTTGTTGATTGGTATTATCGGATACCAATGATAGCTCGGTCATTGCCCTCATGGTCTTGGTATCGACTTGTTCCTGTGACTTTGAAAAGGCTGACCTGGGTGGAACAGTCGGCTTTGGCGTGGATGGACGAGTGCTGACCAGACTCATGCTTGACTTTGACGGGTTAAGGAATGAATGCTTTGGTGATCCAACCATACCACCCAAGAATGATCCTGATGATGTCAATGGTGATCCAACTTGGAAGAAATGATTGTCCGGTGATCCAGATTGTGCTGCGGCCTGAAGAGGGGATTAGTATCTACCTTGGGATATGTATGTTGGGTCGCGTATACTTACTACTTCAACCTTCTTCTCGAGGAATTGAACGATGTTCTCGAAACTTGGACGTCTGGTATGATCCCTGTGAATACATGCTTCAATCAACTTCTTGAGCTCGGGCTCAATTTCGCTGGGGATGGTTGGAGGAAGACCCTCCTCTCTTACACGTGCCAACTCGAGGTATCCCAACTCATCGTACTCTTGATATGGACGCTTTCCAGACAGAATCTCAATGAGACATGCACCATAACTCCAAACATCAGCTGCTCTTGAGAACTTCTTCTGTGTAAACACCTCTGGTGACATATAAAGGAATGATCCCTCCACAGTTGCGCCATAGAATGATCTAGTTGATGATGTTGCCAAGCCAAAGTCTGCCAACTTAATGTTAACTGGAGCTTGAAGAGAGAGTGATACGACCTATAATGTATACAATACGAGTTAGAGACTGTCAGTCAATCAAGTTTGTTTGACATCACAACATACCAAGAAGTTCTGAGGCTTAAGGTCCAAATGAAGAATCTCATTCTGATGAAGGAAACACATTCCCTTGGCAATGTCATGTGCCATCTTTAGTCTAAGCTCTGGGCTGAACTGATATGTCTGTGAATCCTGGAGATATCTTTCCAAACTACCTCCCTCGACATACTTTGAATGATTGAATGAGTGAGTCAGTGTCTTGCTAACTGTGACCAGTGATCAAAAAACAACATACCTCTAATACCAAACACTTTGGTGATACACAGAAGCCAACGAAGTGGACAACATTTGGATGATGAAGGAGCTCTTTGTGCATTTCCAACTCCTTCTCAAACTCTGAACCATCACTCATCTCAGAGATGACTTTGACAGCCACGAATAGTCCACGCCACCTTGATTTGTAGATGGCACCGTAGCCACCACCTCCAATGACTGGACCCATCTCAATCTCGTTGTGATCGAGCACCTGTGACATCTTTGAGTCGAGCTTGATGGTGAATATGTGACTGCCGCAGCCATTCGATATGTCGACAGTGATAAGTTCGCGAACCTTTGTCGTGCACAGCACGACCAGCTCGACAAAGATGTCTAGTGATGAGTTCTTCTTGATGACGCCACTCGATGGTGTAATAGTCAGTCTGATGCTGCTGGATGTCGGTGGATAGTTAACAAAGTTGAACGACACCTTTGAACTGCCCCTATTGCTAACACGAATCTTGTCCTTGAGTGTTGGGCCAACTTTGCATTTCTCAGCCTCCTTCAATCCAAAGTCAATGTGATACTTTGAGAACTGTACCATTGTGGATGCCATCTTTTCCTCCTCTATATTTTATCCATATATGGGCTGTGTTAGATCTCCAAGTATTCAATACTTGGAATTAAATATAAGTGACAACTTACGTGTTGGATAAATTGAATGTCTTGCTCTGTATTGTGCTCTATGTCTATCTTCAATTGTTTGTTCAAGAAGTAGGGATTTAAGATGATCCTGCTCTTCTCCTTCAATACTACCACTACATCCTCTGTTGATGATTGACCAGTTAGTATATCCATCTTGTAAAGTATGACTAATGAAACATACTTCTTTAAAAGATCATAGAGCATCTCATTCTCCTCTTCGGACATATCCACAGAGGATGTCAAGAACATAGGAGTTGAGTCATCTTCACTGGACATCATTTGGAATCAAATCTAGTGTGATCAGATAGATCAAGAACTGATAATGATAAGGGTAGGTGATATATATAATATGATAATTCCTATTTGTAGATTAATAATATGTATTAGTAGTAAGTAACTTAATAATAATAATTCGTAATTGTCAACTAAAAGGAACAATCTGTTGGATGACGACCAGTAAGTAGATGGACTAGTTCGGTGGGATGTCCTGCCAATGAATGAAACAGCGGGCCATCAGCCCCTTACATTCGCTTTCGCACTGCCCAAAAACCACTCGCCCAAACGAAGATACTTGCCGACCCAAAATCCCAATGGATAAAAAAAAACTTGTAAATCTTGGTGGTCGATGTGGGCAGCTCTCCTATGAGATTCGATTGCCAACAACCCATTGTCGGTGGGTCTTTTCAGTCCGATGTATGTGTACATCCCACTCAATGTTAGATTGAATACGGCCCATTATCACAAAGCCAATCACTTGATGGGCGTACGTTCAATTTAATAACTTGTAGTCTGCCTGTCATAGAAATTCATACAATGAGGGGTGGAAAGAAGATAGAGAGAATGAGATAGATAGTTACTGAACGAATGGACACCAAGATTGGTGTATGTTTAGATTGTTGTTTAACTTTAGATTATTTGTTTAAGAGGTGTGGGAAGACTAGGTTCTCGAACTTCATATTTTAATCGTTTCAAGTGTTTTAAAACCTTCCCCAGTTTATCTGTGGCAAAGGAACGAGGAGAGAGACTCATGAAGGAGCTTTCCTAACATATGCCAACAAGTGTTATTAGATTATTAACTTTTTCAAATTCGTCGACTTTCGGTATCATCACCCAAACACCCATCATTGATTATGGGTCACTATTATCTCTTGAAATAGCATGTCTTTGAGCGAGCGACGATGTCTGACTTTACTTTAGTTTATTGTTGATGATGATGAACATCTCTTACTACATGTTTGTATTTAGACGATTCATTAGGATCTTCTCCTCTCTGTGATAACGAATATTTTTGTATAAGAGGATGCTGGCACCTATTACTACTGCCAAGAATACTACTCCACCAACTATAATACCAGATAGTGCTGCATTGCTTAGACCAGAGATATTGTTCTTTGCTCCAAGACCACATTTATCCTCACCAGATGTCGATGATGCACCTCCATCAACCAACACTTGGAAGTCTGGATCACAAACAATAGTATTGGTGTAATGTGGTAGGTTGAGTGCGACCAGTGCTGTGATTGAGTCGTTCAGTGTGACATTGCCAGCAAGAGTACTGGTCACATATGTTGGACGTAGATCAATCACAGCCTTCTGGAACATTCTGCCATAGAGTGTCATGCCACCAACAACCAGACGCACCCACTGCAGACTGCCATCGGCGTTGAGTCCCACCTGACTCTCGGGCGATGCTGAACAGTCTTGGCTGCTTGCCACTGACGCCGACATGAGTACCTGCATCGTGTTGAGTATGTTTTGGAAACTGTACTCGGACAACTCGATCGTGTACTTGATTGTGTTGGGTTGCATCGTCAAGACTGAGCCGGCAAATGGTATCTGCGTCAGGTTGGTGAAGAACTGAACGGTTGCCTTGACCGTGGTCACCAACACACCATCACCAGATATGTTGGCAATGAACTGATGGTAGCTGCTGTTGCTGTTGTCGGTCACCAGTCTGGTCCAGTTGGCAAGTGGATGTTCCTTCACGATGGAACCATCAACGGCCACTTCACGAACGCTCACAACTCCCATGTGCAGAGTGATGGTACTGTCGTCTTGGGGAATAATCACAGTGGACGAGGCATTTGTAGGTGTGATTACTGGCGGTGTGACGTTGGCTGTTGGTTGATCGAGACAGGTGGCGCCGGCCCATCCCTGGAAGCATTGACATTCATTGGCCAGACATGTTCCATGACCTGAGCACTGGTCATCACTGCATGGAGGAACGGGTGGACTGGGAGTGAAGTATTGCGTTGGGATTACAGTCAGCTTGTTGGAAGCTCTTCCACTGACTGTGAGCACGATCACAATTGGATAGACCGATGACATTGGTGGCATCTGGAATGTTACCACAGAGTTGGTGATGTTAAGCACTGGCAGAATGACGGTCTGATTGATCACACTGACGCTCAATGTGTATGGACCTGCTGGTATCCTGCCCTTCACAATCATCTTTCCTCCATTGGTGGTGATTGGTGTACTTGAGAACAAGTAAGGATCGACCAAACCAAGTGTAGTATTGATCATGTAGGTCATTTCATAGCTCTGTAGGTCCCAAGTAGTCAATCCAGCCACATTGTTCATGTTGTCCACGACGCCAAACACAGAGAGGAATGCAGAGTTGACACCAAATCCAAATGGTAGTTCGCCATTGACTGTGAACACGTAGTATGATCCCACCCTTCCAGAGTATTGTGATTGGAATCGTATGTACTTGGTCCTCAACGTCTGGACATAGAGGTATGGACAGTGACGTGTTGATATCCCACTTCCAGAGTCGGCCACGGTGATGTTGACTTGGAATTTTCGATCATTACTTCCAACATCAACAGTGTATGGTTGTAGGTCGAGGGTCATGATCGATGGCGCCACCGTATCATTGGAACCAGTGCAATTGACAACAATAGATCGATCAATACGGAATGGACTATCCAGTTTGTAGAATGGCGTGATGTATGGGGAGTTGTCCTTGGTCGATCGTAGGTTGGTGGCCATGTTGCCAAGTGTGTCATATAGTTCCAGACTGGGATAGAATGACTGACTGGTACATGTTGTGCTAATATTGAACATCAAGCGGTATGTTGATTGATACTTGTCTCCACTGATGGCGTCCAGTAATGTGAATGATATGTTGCGTGGTTCATTGTCAATGTCCGATCTGATCACTGCCAATCCATGACTGAATCCCGCTGGATAGTCATCGATTGTTACTGACCAACCTAACTCTACCCAGTTGACGGGCAACGAGGAGGACACGACGACAGTGCCCATCTTTGGTATCAAACTGGACACAATCGGACCCATCTCGTCTGCGTACTCTGAGTACACTTGGAGGAAGGCATTGTTCTGGATCAACTTGCTAGTTGACAAGTACTTTGGTCTCAAGCATGCTCCACCAATGAACAGTCGATAGGCCAGTGCCCTTGTGAAGAGCTTCTCGCGAACGGTAAAGGAGATCGAGTAGGTCTGTGAGACAACGTCGTAGGTGGCGGGCAGGAGGTGTGACCTGTTGAGTGGGAGTATGGACTCTTCAAACTGATCAATGTACAGGTAGGGTTGTATCATTGATGTTGGATATGATGACTTGAGACCAAATGTTAGGACTACATCCCGAGGTCCATTGGTCACATCAATATAACTTGGTTGGAATTGGAATGATGAAAAGTCAGCTGGGACCACCATCATTGTTGGTACCGATGGGAACATGTCAAAGTTGATGTTGACAACAAAATCGTATTGTATAGTTGCGTTGCGGCCACTGAATGATTGGAAGTATGGTGCTGCCACTGGGTTCAAGATGTAGTCCACCACCGAGAACTCCCTCTCATACCATCCATCAGTATTTGTACCCTGAATCAAGTGAGTGGCGGTGATCTCATCACCATATAGTTTAGCAAACTGGAATGCATGTCCACTCGTTCTAATCCTTAGCCTCACAATGAATGAATCTGAACTTAACATCTTCAAGTTGATCGTGGGCAATGATATCGATGTGGATGCGATTGCTATTTGTTTGATTGAGTTAGTGATTGGAATTGGAATAGTAGTCTGGTCCAATCAGTGATTGGAATTGGAATAGACTGACTACTGGAGTCAGACTACTTCTGATTGAGTGAGTAGTGGGATACATACGATATGGACCAAGATATTGCCAGAATGTACCATAATCTGGACTGTTGGCGCAGTATAGGATGTACATGTTAAGTGCGTTCATATCGGTGGAGTTGGCCAGATCGACAGGGAAGGCATATGTATACTTGTACTTGAATAGACCAGAGTTTGGCTTGTTGCTAATGATTCCAAATGGATATGGATACTCTGAGAAGTCGGTTCCATACAGTAGACCACCCTCCAATGTTGGTTGGAAATCAGTTAGATCCTCTGAGCGGTACATTGCCAGATCGTTATGGTTCTGATAAGTGTTGATTATAGAATTGATACTGAGTCGTTCTTGGAATGAGTAGGTCACTTTGTCGAGCTCCCACACTGACAATGATGGTTGATTGATACCGTAAACCAAAGTATTACTAAATATATCATAGGGGTCGATTGTTGTCCTAACATTGATCACTGCATTCTTTCTTGATCCAAGCAATGGTATTTGCAATGATCTCAAGCTATAACCGATAAATGACACCACATCACTATTCCAATCACTAACATTGGCAATCATATCCAAATACAATGTCTCTCTATACTTGGATATCTTACTATCATTCTGGAAATAGTAAGAAAATGAGTTGACAGTAGTCATGTCTAGTGTGATTGATTGATTGATTGATTGGTTGGTTGGTTGATTAGTGCGTGACGATGGAATGATTCCGAGACTGATCAGTCTCCAATGTTTGCTTACTGGATTGGTTCTTGAAGACTGGAAGATTGAAAAAGAGTCCGGCTCCTGGATTGGTGATGGCTAGTGAAACGTTGATCAATTGAAAATATGATGTTGGTAATTCAAAATAGAGGTAGTATTGTTGGTTGGGCATCTGAGTGAATGTTCTAACACTTCCAGGTGTGACATCAGCTGAATATTGATTATTATTCAATGGTGGATAGATATCAAGATATACATCAACTCCCATCGTTGACACATTGAAGCTTGAACTCAATACCTTCGCTTCTATAGTGACGTTGTTTACTATTTGTTTGTTTGTGATATGGTTGGTTAGTCATATATTTGGAATGATTCCAGGATTGAATGAGTGATACATACAGTAACATGTGAATGCTGGAAAATTCAAGGTTGTTAGAATTGTACCCTTTGAGTCGGATATGGAGAACTGAGGTGTTTGGGTGCCATTGGTTGAGATGGTGTATCTTAGTCTGTAGAGACTGTTGGTCATATTCTGAAATAGTGATACCTGTGAGTTGAACTGGACTGATGATGTATTGACTGCTGATATTAAATTCTTTGGGTCATAGTCCTGGAACAACACCTCATATGATAGTAAACATGGTACACTATTACTATATCCACTGTTCAATTTAAAGTTTGCTATTGATGGTACTGCACATTGATCTGTTTATTGATTAATTCAAAGTTGTTGAGTGAGTGAGTGAGTGAGTGATGGAATGAGTGCGCAGACACTTACACAACGGACTCATTGACAATATAATGAGTGTAATGCCAAATAATATAAACTTATAATGACTTGACATTTTATATACTTAATTGTATAAATATTATTAGTTGATCTAATCAACCAAACAATCATTTCTTCATTCATAAGTGGAGTGGAGAGAGAGAGGCGGAGCTTGGCCTAGGTTAGGTGAAGATGAGCGTAGAATGTAGTCTTAAGGTTAGATGATAGATGTTGTTTTGTGGTGTGTTGGAAGGCTGTATTTGTCGCCATCTTTCATTGCCCATTCATCAGATGGATAAGGGCTATTTGTTTGTGTGTGTGTCTTAATGAAATCAATCTAAATATCTGACAAATGGGTGATACCCAATCAAACAAATATCTATCAAAAGAAAACAAACACGATCGTTAATCTAAAAAGATAGGAGTCTAATATTTACACTACCTCTTCTTTAATTAAAGAAGTAAATAATATAGATTACTAATGTAATAATTAATAATAAATCATAATAATAAAGGTGTGTGATTATTATTATTTGTCTTTTGTGGACCTTTATTCTCGAACATCGGATCCCTAATCAAGATATTTTTAGATAAATGTGGGGGTTTTGACGTTTTGTGAGGGTGGACCATTCAAATAATCTGTGAGTCAGTGGTGAACCATACCACAAAACAGGCATTCTTCTTACTTGGTCTGATTCCCCTCATCATCTGCAATCTGAGCCCAGATCTATGTGTAGTCGTGATGAGGAACCCTCCCAAAGTTAAAAATAATTGTGCCGTGTTCCAGTGACTGTTTTGCGCTAACCTTCTCAGAGTTTTGTCGTCTAAAACTTCTGACTCGAACTTTACTAATACACAACGTCGACGATTGCCCTCATCATTCATTCTTTAAATTGAGTAACATATTCTTATTACACATACACATATATAACAATGGGAGCTGCCGATAACTTCTTGCCATCCGCCATTCCTTCCCTCGAGAAGAATGTCATGATCATCTGTGGAATCCTCGACTTCTTCTTGTTCGGCATTGGAACCATCATCCTCGGTGTCTTGGACAACTGCAATGTTTGGTGTGTCATCATCGGAGTCCTCCAGGTAAGTCACAATTGCAACTATCGTAGCGAGTGTAGCACTACTAATGATCCATCAATCAAACAGTTGTGTCTCCCATTCGTCGGTTGGTTCTGGTCCATCATCTGGGGTGTCATCATCCTCCTCAAGGGTCTTGAGAAGTGGTAATGACCTAACTTCTGAACAACAACAGTGCGACACAACAGCAGACATAAGCGAGATGTCAGCTGTAACCGATCAAATAAATTATTATTATAACTCTAATATTGGCTTTGCATTGTCTACGTCGGTGATCATATTATAGCTGTTGGTGTATATTTCTTTGCTTCAAGAGTCTGTCCAAGACCTGAGAAACCTGTGCCTCCTCGTTGCAATGAGATGGCTTCGTGTGATTCAAACTCTTTGGCACAGACAAAGCATGAGCCAACAACTTGCTTCTCGTCCTTCTTCTTATTGTCGCCTTCCATCGTTCGTTTGATACATGACTCGCAAAAGACATGTCCACATCGCTTCAGCAGTTTGAGTGAATGACTATTCGTCAATATCTTATCGCATATTGGACAACAGTACTTTGCCTGCACCGACGTAGACAATGCAACACTATCCTCTCCAGTCGCCTGTTTAAACTTGACCGCTATCAACTGCTTCATTCGTATCTGATGTCCACCCTCTGGGCACATTGTATGATTATCTGGCTTATTCTTCTCACTCTCCTTTGATTGAGGTGTTAAAGATGGCTGGATGGATTTCAATAGTTAGTTAGTTAACTGCTAGATTCATTGAAGTATCGTATACATACAACCCAGAAACTATTAAGCTTTGGCTCCATCTCCTTGACACCATTACTGTTGCTGCTTGATGCTCCTCCGTTTGTATTGTCTAGATAGGTGACATTGTTTGATTCAAACACCTTTAACTCATCCTCTACCTGTTTCAATCTCTTTGTCTCATCCAATTGCTTATTCTTCTCCAATTGTTGTAACCATTCCTTTTCCTTCTCCTTTATCTGTTTCTTCTGCATCACCAATGAAGTATATATACATTCTTTACAATAGAGATGTCCCTTTGTACTGTATAGTACTTGTGTAAGTTATATGATTGATTGATTGATTGATCAAGTGTTCATATGTACATACCAACTCAGTGGAGATATCAAAGAGTTCAAACATATACAACAAGAATCGAATGCCTTTAATGAGTCTTTGCCAAGTCTCTCAACCTTTGTTCCATATCCCAACTCTTGTCTTTCAGAGTATGTAAATCTTCCAGATGATGTCTTATTCTTTGAATGTCTTGACATTATCTCTCTCTTTATGTATATATATGTATTGTAGTAATAAATGAACCATAAAAGTGAATAACTTGTCTATCTCTCTGAGGCACTATTTATTGTCAACCCCTATGGTTACCTTGCTAGCAAGGGTGCAGGTGGAAGTCGTACGAAAGGCAGGTGGGCCACCAGACCAATCACGAAGACAACGCTACTTATATTGTTGTTCATGCTGATCCCGTTGCTAATTTAATAGTCACGATGAGACGAAGTCCCTCTCAACCTCAACCATGTGGCCTTTGGTGGGTCACCCGAGGACTCTATCGCTGATCCAGGCTGGCTGCCCTTGCGACCGATCATGCAATAGGTTGGTCTGTCTTGGGTTCCAATGAGCATGAACATCGATGCACCTAGGTGCTAGCGTGCTCATTGATTCGCACAGTGTGGGAGAGGGCTAGGATGAGCACCCGATGACCATGACAGCAGTAGGCACTCCAGTCTTGATCGAGTTGACAAAGTGGGCAAAGGCAATGTCGTCGGTCCACGCTTAGTGGAATTGTCAATACTTAGAATGAATGAATAGGGTTTATTGGTGGTTTGTTGGACCGAACATTGATGTCAACGTCGTGGACAGACATTCACTCCACTCTTAACTTTACTTTACTTCTTTGACTTCTTGGTGTATCTGATCTTGCATGGTGCCTTGGGACCAGCAACCAAACTAGAGTAGTCTGGCTGGGGGATGGAACCAATGTCGAGGTCATACTTCTGGAGGAGTACGGACCAGATGGTCTTGATCTGGAGGATGCCAAAGTTCTCGCCGGGACAGCCGTGCTTGCCACCGCCAAAGGCAATGTAGGAGAATGGTGTCTTGTCCTCGGCACGATCGGCGTCGAAACGCTTTGGATCAAACTCGTTAGCGTTCTTGAACACTGACTCGAGACGCATGCCGACGGCGGGCGACACGGCAACCAGATGGCCGGCCGGGATGGTGTAGTCCTTGTACTGGATGGGCTCCATTACCTTGCGCATCAAGAAGATCAAGGGAGGGTGCAGACGGAGGACCTCGCGAACAATGGTCTCGAGACGGTTCATCTTGCGAAGGCCATCGAAGCAGATCTCACCGTTGAACTCGTCGACGTGGATGCTCTGGATCTCGCGCAACACCTCGTCGTGGTACTCTGGGTTGTTGAACATGTAGTAGCCGGTCCAAGTCGAGGTGATCGACGAGGTGTGCTGGCCGGCAAACAGCAGACCAATCATCAGACCGACGATCTTCTCGTCGTCAAGCTGCGAGCCGTCCTTGTATTTGCTGGTCATGAGCACCTGGAGCACATCGTCACGCTCCTCATTGCACTTTCTGCGCTCCTTGATGATCGAATCAAAGATGGCTGCCACCTTTGCACGGGCAGCATCACGCTTGGCAAACGATGGCAATGGAAGATTTGGGAAGAAGAACGAGATTGGGTTCAATCCTTCCTCCAACTCATGGTACAAATCGGCCAAGTTTGATTGCTTTCCCAATGCAGAGTTAATATCCTTGCCCATAAGACAACGTGAGGCAGTTAAGATTGTCAACTAAAGGTTGTAAAAGAAAAAGGAGTGTTAGCCTTGACTTGTTTCCGTGTTTCCGCGCCGTGTTTCCGACCACATACATTGTTCATTTCGGTCAACAAGTCAACCTCACCAGAGTCTCCCCACTTCTCCTCGAGGAACTTCTCGGTCTCTTCGGTGATGATACCGACGGCCTTCTTGAGTTGTCCGAGGACGAGACCATTCTTGACGAAACGAAGCTGCTCATACATGACCTCGGTTGGCGAGTCGTAGACGACGCCTGGACCAAACACGGGTGTGACGAAACGGTAGGCTTCCTTTGGGCTCAGCTCCTCGTCGGTACCACGAAAGAACACAGACTGTGCCTCAGGTCCGACCAAAAAGGTCATCTTGAAACCCATCAGATAGAGTGTGAAGGCGTCACCGGCCGCCTCGTACGATCTCTTCACCAATCCCAGTGGGTCAGTGGCGAACTGGTAGAAACATCCAATCAATGGGATCTTTCCGATCATTGGTGGAGTGCCAGGGACATTCTGAATAATGTTTGAATGAATGAGTAAGTGATGTTGTGTGTGGGCATAGGGGATGATTGAGAACCTACCTTTTTGAATAATGATAGTAATACTAGAGCAACGACAACACCAATTAATATTTGTATCATTTTTGAATAAGATATATATATCTGTTTGTTTGTTGTTTGTATGCACTTGTGAGTGAATTGAACTAAACCTTAACAATCAAACTTGGGACCAAGTTGTGGACTCCACTCATTCATTCAAACCAAACAAAGGAAAGGGAGGGTGACACCTTGTAATTGTCACCATCATCACAGGAAGTCGTCTCTCAAAAACACACAGACGATCACCCCACCTTTGGACTCGCTTTCCCACCACACATTATGATCAACAAAAACTATTTAAATTAAAAAAAAACATTGGTTTGGATATTTTTGTTCATAACTAAGTGATGAAGTTCTTTCCTTTTTTGGTTTATTAATACATAATAACACTAGATTATAATTTATATCTTTACAACATTATGATGAATATAACTATCATACTAATTAAAAGTAGTGTAAGGTTGTTGATATGAATGGATGAGATGGCAGAGTTGATGTTGCATGGTGGATTGAATGTGGCATAAAATGGTGTACCACATTTGTAGGCACAGCTACCTGGTATGATATTGTCAACTTGTGGACACTTGTTGTTCACAACACATTGGAAGTATTGATCCAGAACAGACTTTGACACACGAGTCATATCTAGCAATGGATAACAAGTACCATTCGAAGTAGCATTGGTCGTAGTAACTTCATTACCATCACACATGCATACTCCCATCGAACAATCCTTCGAAGTGTTACACTTGAGCAGTCCATACAAGTCCTTGTCCTGACATGTCTTGTTTATACACTGTAATTATTGTTAGTAACTCGTCTTATCTCATCTTTCAATCATGTAACATACCATTAACTCTTGTGATATATCACAATCACTGTCTAGTGAGCATACTCCACCAACTTGAACGGAGAGTGATGCGACACACTTGTTGTTGACACAGTTACTGCTTTGGGTACAGTCAGAGTAGGTCATACATTGTTCACCATTGGCAACTGGCGTCTTGCACTTATGATCATTGGCACAAGTTTCATTCCAGAAACAATCAGAACTAGAAGAACATGTTGGATACGATGGATTCGTACACTTTGAGTTTGTACACAATAGACCATCACTACATTGTGTTGTATTTACACATGTCTCGCCAGTGCCTTTGGTTCATGTCAGTTAGTCAATGGCCAATGGTCAATGATCAATGTCAAGATATACTACAACATACCAAGATAGTTCTCAGAGACACAAATCTTTGTGGATGGATTGCAGGTGTAGGAGTCGGAGCATAGATTGGTGAGAGAACAGTTGCCACCATTTCCAGGTATGGTTACACATTTGAATGTAGCATTGCCAATGGTGTCTACACACATTGAACCCTTTTGACAGATGTTTGATACATTCTTATTGCATGTCTCACCCAGCTTTCTACATCTGGAGCATACCTGTCCATTTGTTACAATCACCAACAATGTTATAAATATTAATACATTATATATTACAACTTTACTATTCATTCTTATTATTTCTTCGTTATTATTATTATTTGATTATGATAATTATTAAAATAAGATGAAGATTGGTATTATATAGAACCGAATGAATGATTGGTGTAAAGTGATCTATTTCTGGAATGATCAACGTGTTTCAGTCGACAGATAATAATAACCATCTTGGCCTTCAAAGATAGGGCCTTTCACCAAGTTCAATCAACAGGTGACCACTTCGATCAGAGGTTTGATCGTGGGTGATGTGTCATTCAAACACATTATTGTGTCATCCAATCAATCAATCATTTAAACTGACCACGTCAGTTAACATAAATGGAATGGTACTTCAGGCCATAGACCAATATTGTCTGACGAAAGAAGTAATAATAGTTAGTTTACCTATTTACTTTATTAGTTGTTTTTGTTGTTATTATCACTTTCTTCCTTTGCACCTCCAAGGATGTTCAAATTTCATGTGGGCGTACGTTTGTGGTTGATGTCAACAAATATCAGCCTAAGTAATAAGGTCCTTCAAGGAAAGGACATGTGTCGATAGATGAGGTTGATGGACTGATGTCATTCACTCTATGTAGTTGTATGTCCCGGGACGTACTACTCCTCATCACTACCCCCACATACATACACCCACTCGGATGCGTAGACTTGAGAGTGAGGGTGATCGTGAATGAGTGATCAAAGGGAGGGGGTTTGTTGAGTGCGTGGAGTGATTGATTGATTGAGAGTGGTGGAGTTCCAAGATGAATGCGCGCGCGCTGAGGTCATACAACCTAGAGTAGATGATGATGTTGTTGTTGGATCATATACGTTAATGTTGTTGTTGGAGATGACATTGTTATAACAACAAACTTTATATCCATTATCCACATCATTAATATCATCTCTTCATCAGTCTATAGACTCATTCCTTAACCTACCTACCACATAACTATCAGTACATTACTACTTACATATACATAACAATGGGATCATCATCATCCAAAGCATCATCGTCTGCATCAAATACACCATCAACATCAAACTCATCACTTGGTGATATTAGTGCACCCAGTGGTTCATCACATGTTGACTACAGGTCAAAGCCTAATATCGAAGAGATTGGTGTCGGCAATCATGGTGGCATAGATGTATCAAAGAGTATACTGGACTTTAATATGGGCGATCGTCCATGTCCTCTCAGGACCACCGTTCAGGACCAATTCGCCATCGCCAACATGTCAAAGAACAAGCTAAAGTTCCAGCTCGAGCCGCTTGTGCCACAGGAGTTCCAGCTCAGCTTCAGTCCGGCATCGGGCACAATCGAGAAGGGCAAGGTCAAGCTGATCAAGGTCAAGCTGGTCGTTCTCCAAAAGATCAACACCAATCACAAGGCAGTGCTCCGTGTAGAGGGCGGTGTCAGCCACTTCCTCACCGTCAAGATACGTTGTGAGACTGGTGTGTTTGGTGTCGATCCCTCCACTCTGGAACAAGTGGAGGATGAAGGATACCGTGTACCGGCCATCCTCGTACAAATGAAGAGATCACTTATAGAGTTTGGAGGTCTAGAACAAGAAGGTATCTTTAGGCTCGCTGGTGAGCAGACCGAGATCAAACGTATCAAAGGTTCAATGAACAAGAATGAGTTTACATCAAGCAACGACATCAATACTGTCGCATCACTGATCAAGGTATGTATTGGATTGGGTCCATGTGACTCCAAGGTCGAGTCCACAATCACTGACACCCTAAATCAATCAATCAATCAGATTTGGTACAGAGAATTGCCAACACCTATTCTAAACTCGATACCAACAGAGAATATCTTCCATTGTAATGATGTGGAGACATGTGTGGAGGCGGTAAACAGACTGCCAAGCATACAAAAGAACCTTCTGGATTGGTTGTTGGCTCTCTTGCTTCAAGTGGCATCACATGCCAGTGTCAACAAGATGACTCTACAGAATTTGGCCATCGTAGTCGCACCCAACCTTTATGATGTATCCAGTTCCAATCCAATGGAGGGACTGGTCCTCTCACAAAAGTGTGTACAGTTCATTCACAATGTGCTCACCTACAGATTGGCTCATCAATCAGAGCGCGCCATACCGAAGGTCTCATCATAAAATTAAATATGAATGGAATGATCATTCCAACAAGTGTGTACATAGATAGCATAGGACAAGGAAACTAGGTTTATTTGATCAATTGTGATAGAGAATCAAGTTGTCGCCATAGGGGATGGTGACCTCTTGTATCTGAGTGCTTGGACTAAAGTCCAGGAGCAACACTCGCAAACCCTTGTGATTCCTACCGACAAGCTTGGCACGATACCATGATGGTAGGTCCTTGCCAGTCTTTGGCTTGTGCATTGATCGCTGTCTGCACATCTCCACGGTGCGTACGAGTAGTAGAGCATCATCTGGTATTTTTGTCCTCAAGTCGAATGGCGTTGTCACCTTGCCACCCGACTTGATGATGTCCTTTTCGTTGGTCCATTGAGGTTCCATGTTGGATGATCTAGGAGAGTGACAATGTCAGTCAGTTTTTTGGTTGAAGGTTGGACTCTTGTTCAAACTTACTCTTCGTCGGTGAATCGAACCAAGTATCTCTTTGTGTCCGGGTCAAACTCTTCGACCTCGGCTTCTGAGAAACTATTGAACAGATGGTCCTCTTTGAGTCTCTTGGCGACCACAACTGGCCTAACAATCTCTTCATGCTTCCTCTTCTTTGTGTTGTTCTTGTTGTTTGTGTTGCTATTGCTATTGCCATTGCCATTGTTGCCATTTGCCGTTACCTCCTTGACATGCTCTCCAACCGCTGCCACTGCTGCTGCCGCTGCTGCTGGTGCACCTGTAGTAGTGGAGGTGGTTTGTGCTGGTGGCACGACAATGACCTCTGGAGATGGTATACTCGTGGTTGGATGTGCTGTTGATGCTGTAGATGTTGTCGTTGTTGTTGTAGTTGTTGTAGTTGTTGGTACAGTTGTCTTGGTTGTCGCTGGAGGTTTGCCATTGGAGCTAATTAGGTCTTGTATGTTTGGTAACGGGTTGAGCGGAGTGGTCAGAGATATGATCTTGGGTGCCAATGGAGGCAAACTACCAGATGTGCTTGTGAACTTGAGAGGAGGAGAGTCGCTTGGGGTTGGGGTCTTGATTGGTAGGGCGGGTAACCCAACTAAAGGGTTGGTGATCTTGGGTGACAAGATAGGGCTTGTTGCTGGGGAGTCATCTTCTTCGACATCAACAGAAGGCTTGGTGATCACCTTTAGAATGCTCCTATGAACTGATGATAGGAGCGATAGTGATATGGCCTCGGTGGCCATGACTGCGTCTGCAGTGGTCAATGTAGAGTGCTGGAAGAAGACCCAAAGGACGTGCTTGCACATGTCCCTCTTGGCATAGATGCTGCAGGAGCAAGAGTATCTAAAGCTGTCACCCTTCATGCTTCGTAGCTCGACGGTGTAGTTTGATTTGCGTCCCTTTAGCACCAATGTGAGCTTCTTCAGTGTCATCACTGCCGATATGATCTGGAGCTTTGATGGTTTGTTGGCATTCTTGACCATCTTTTTCAGCCTTTTGGAGGACAATGATGAACGTGATGATATGGTGGATGCTGTCGATGTAGTGGATGTGGTCGAGGTGGAGGTAGTAGTCGTCGTGCTAGGTGTTGGTTCAGATGAATCCTCATCAAGTTCAATGATACGTCCAGCAGTGCTCTTTGTTGTTGATGTCGATGATGTTGTCTGTGGTTTATCGCGGGATGAACCATATGTAGTGATCTTGAACAGAGTGTTGATGCTATTTGGATCACGTTCCTTGGGATCAAAGAAGTCTGGTCTGAAGTAGTTGTTTGCTACACTCTTCCATACTGCTGGTGTGTTCAAATCGACTGTGGCATCAGTTGTTTGAAGCAAGATATAGAACTTGCTCATGATCTGTAGTCCAACATTGGATATCGTGTTGACAAACCTGCTCATAGCAGGTATGAGTATCTCCTTCCTAGGGTTGCAATGTTCTTCAAGAGGGTGAGGAGTGGAGTGAGTAAGTGAGGCGACCACAATACATCATACACTACTTACGTTTGAGCGTTGATGAATACATTCTCTTGATTGAGAAGTTGGTAAAAAGGAAAAGGTTGGTGTAGGTCTCGATGTAGTAGCCAAGGTGGCATACAAAGACATGGAGCTCGCTGGTGAAGCTCTTTGGTCCAAACAATCGTTTGAAGTTGTCGGCAAAGACAAACGAGAGTTTGTTCCACTCGGCGTTGGTGATGGCTGGTGTTCCAGCAGCAGCAGCCGGCTGTTTGCTCATGCATAGATTGAGGAGAGTGGACAACTGTTGCCAAATCTGTCGCAGATCACTATTCCTCTGTTCCTCCTTTGTTATCTCTCGATGAAGATTGAGAAGTGCTGTTCTATTCTTTAACAATGCCTTGCCAGCCTCCAATGTCATTGTTATGTTCCTAAGAATTGATGGATGGATGGAGGAGCAATGTTAGTTGATTGATCGATCGATCATGGGTCATGTTCCAATCCCATCCATACTGATTATATCTTAGTCCATTAATTATTCTATCGTTATCTTTGTCGGTGACCATGTGTCGAAGTGTCTCATTGATGCGCTTCTGGAGATGAGGAGAGGTGCTGGTGTAGCTCTGCTTGCCCAATATCTCGCTCAATGTCAGTCGAGTGAATTGCTCCACCAGTGTAACAAACAACTCGCATACATCTGGTATGTGTTGTTGTATAGGTATGCTGGCCAAAGGTGATATCAGATTCGCATCATTGACTTGGCTCATATCACGAGGTATAAAGTCCATACCATGATTGCACAATTGATCTGGAGTGCATTTACACCAACAGCATCTAAAGGAGTTAAAGGACTTAGTATGTATGTCATATCGATCAATCAATTGACATACCTCTGTAGCTTGGACAGTCCTTGAAGGAATGCTAGGGTGGCAGTATCATTGACAAATACTGGCTTCAATTTGTAAGTTTCGTTGTCGACGAGTAGTGAGATGATCTTCTTGCCAGCGAGCAACTCATTGAGTTCCTTTCCAAATGATGTAAGCTCCTTTGACACCTCCTTAAAGTCCTTGCAAGCAACACACAAGAACATATCATAGTCATTGAGTGAGTGTAGTCTACCAGGATACTTGATGTCCTTCTCTGTGTATACAAGTTGACAGTATCCATTGACCTACATACATTGATTGATTGATGTTAATGACGATGAATGAAGTGAATGAATGAGTCGTATGATCGATAGTTACAAGTGTTGACTCTGGACTTCTCTTTGGGTCTTGATTGTACTTGAACAGGTCAAAGAATATTTTAAAGTATAGTGTGTTTGTCTTGTCTGGCTTTGCTAGCTTGATAGACTTTGTGATGATTGATTGAATGGATACTTGAGCAAAGTTATCGTATGATCTAATACCATGCTCCACCTTCATCTCTATGGATATACAAGCATGAGTATACGATCACATCAATCAATCAATCAATCAAACTATGACCGACATACCTGATGAGTACTTTCTAATGTTGTACTGTTGACCGTATGGATACTTCAATAGATATTCGATACACTCCCACATTGATCCGTTGACTGGTAGCAATTGAGAGATAAAATCCATGTCCTGTTGAAACAACTGTTGACATTCCTTCTCGGGTGGTACAATGGCTTCAGCCGCTGCGCCCGGACCAGTCTTGGCAGGAGCAGGCTTGGCAGCAGAGGCAGCGGCAGGCTTTTGGCCGGCCTCCTCCGCTTTGATAGCCTTGCACTCTGAACAGTACTTTGCATTACAAACGTGGAACTTTGCATTGGTTCGATGTTCCTTGTAGCCCTGTGCCGAGAAGTCACTCTTATTGCTCCTGCATCGTTTGTGCAAGCACTTGACTCTACGCTCTTTCATATTATAGGTATCTTTATCTCTCTCTCTATATCTACTCAATTCTTTATCTTGTGTTGTATGTGTAGTAGTAGTATTGAAGTTATTCGCGAGTTATAATGACCCTTCAACTTGTACAAGTGAGTGAGTGAGAGAGAAGCGAGTGTGTGAAGTCTGATTGATCAACAATGGACACTCACACACACTTTTCAAAGTTTGATTGATTGACAGAAGACTAACTTCATACCGCCTATACTAGAAGAGTCTCTTTTGTGTTTATTGGTATGGCACACCTTCGTATTTACAGAGTTCAGGGGCATTGACGCAGGAGACACACATTCCACCGACAATTACTTTGTTGGGTGGACATTTCATACAGATAGGATCGAAGGCTCCATTTGGGTCATAGTTACAGGCCTCAGGGAATTGACATGGCTGGTGACAGTGTTTCTTTCCAAGTACTTCATTCGACAATACTCCATTACAGTTGATAAAGATCATTAAAATCAATACCATACATATTAAATATTTAAAAGTTGGGTTAAACATTTGTTGAGAAGAGATAATAAATATTACTTATAATTTAATTAATTATTTTGTATATATTTCTTAAGTATGTTATAACTAGTTATATGTTATTATTAATAATAGCATAAAACTGATATCTTTTTGTTTTTACGATTTGAGTTAACTGTCCAATCCAATTTTCAAACCAAAAAGTATGGAAATTTTTGCAAACTCATCCCATACTATATTTGAGAGTTTAGTTTCGGATTACAAAAACTAGGCTACGTGGATGATAAGGACTACTCTATCTTGGAAAATAGGAGAATATTTGGATTTTTGAAGAAGTTTGGAACGAAAAAAAAGCCCCCACAAAATCAGCTCAAATATGGACAATAAATTCGTTCTTTTTCGATGGGTGTTTAGCACAGTGGAAGTGCGATTGGCTACGAACCAATAGGTCGCAGGTTCGATCCCTGCATCACTCAAAATCCTTTTGTTTTTTTTCCGCCTTTCTTTAATATAAAGAGATGTACTCTTAATATTATTGAACGTTCACTTGAGAGTATGACAGTTAGTAATTGAAGACCCACTGTCTATGAATGAACGA